>NC_053491.1:1181649-1244149 GCF_905171775.1 Rana temporaria | reverse complement strand
CTGCGTTTGATGGGCACAGTGGCTGCAATTGATGGGCACAGTGGTGGCAATTGATGGGCACAGTGGCTGCATTTAATGGGCACAGTGGCTGCGTTTGATGGGCACAGTGGCGACGATTGATGGGCATAGTGACTGTGTTTGATGGGCACAGTGGCTGCGGTAAATTGCACAGTGGCTGCTTTTGAGGGCACAGTGAGCCATAGTTCAGCTTTAGCTATAAAATGGCCTCCATAGTGAGTATAGCGCACGGCCCAGCCCGCCGCACGATGGCGAATTACCATAACGAGCCGCCCTGACAGGATACATTATGGAGTCCTCCTTCCACTCGCCTCTTCTACAAATTTCGTCTTAAATGACAAATAATTACATTTGGTATTTTTTCCCCGCCTGACACCCGGTCCCCGGAATGCGCGGCGTGTAATTACAACGTTTAGTGATTTACGCCGGATTTGCATAATGTGTTTTTACAGAAGGTGGTAATTGTCTCTTTTTTATTAAGTGGAGAAACATTCCATCTTCCTGTGTGTGGGGGTGGGGGGGGGGGGATGAGATAATCTGCGGCCCTCTGTTTCCTCTCTTCATTTCCTCCCATCCTCCGTGGCCCCGGGTAATTCTCCATTAGGTTGCGTGTCGTCTTATCTTACAGTATAGAGAGATTAGTGGAAGCCGGACACGTCGGGATCTGGAAGTGTTTACCAGCCAATCACATCCTTCCATCCGATGAGATGGGGGGGGGGGGGTCAGGTGAAGCGATTGGTAGATGGAAAATAGTCGCTCTTCTTTGTTTGCATTCACTGGCCTGGATTCAAGAAGCAATTGCGCCTGTGTAACCATTTGCATACCATAGGTTACACAGCGCAATTGCTTACTTGCCCCGGCGTAACGAATGCTCCTGATTCAGGAACCTCGTTACGCTGACTGCAGCCTAAGATATGCGCGGCATAAGGCTCTTATGCCCGCATATCTTAGGCTGCATTCTTGCGATGGCCGCTAGGTGGCGTTCCCGTTGTGCTCAGCGTATAGTATGCAAATTGCATAATAACACCGATTCACAACGTTGCGCAAGCCCTGCGTACGCAATTTACTTTGTTTCCGTACGGCGGTTTTTGCGTAAGGCTGCCCCTGCTATTTTCAGCCAATGTTACGTATACCCGTCGTTCCCGCGTCGTGAAATTTGAAATTTACGTAGTTTGCGTAAGTGAATCGTGAATGGCGCTGGACGCCATTCACGTTCACTTTGAAGCAAGTGACGTCCTTGCGACGTCATTTGCCGCAATGCACGTCGGGAAAGTTTCCCGGCGGAGCATGCGCTCTACGATCGGCGCGGGAACGCGCCTAATTTAAATGATTCCCGCCCCCTACGGGATCATTTAAATTGCGCGCGCTTACGCCGGGCATTTTGCCAGCGCGCCTGCGCAATTTACGGAGCTTCTGCTCCGTGAATCGAGGGCAGCGCAAAAAAATTGCGGGGGCACGGGGCAAAAACGTTGCCCTGCGCCTCCGTAAAAAAAAGCGCAATTGTTACTGAATCCGGCCCAATATTCACTATTTTTCTCTTTGCATTGAATTTTATTATTATCCTGGTTGACGCTCCATATAACAGACACTAGACTTTAGGCAGGTGCAGGTTTCCCTCCATCCTGTAGGGGGCACCAGTGCTGGAAAATGTCATCTAGAACCCCTGGGGGGGGAAATGTCAAACTGCCTCCCCCCTCCCCCACCTAGAATGTATGAGCCTCAAGTGTCAGCAATAGGGATGGGCGAAGGGTTCGGGCCGAACATCGCCAGTTTGGCAATTCCGACCCAGCATGCACCGGTCGGTGATGTCACAAGGGGTGGTGCCAACAGGTGAGGTCACCTTACCTATTTCTAAACTGTCACATGGCGGAGCAGGCATTTGGTGGTTAGCCTTTGTCGCAGGCGGAGCATTTATTTTCCCTTTTTCGGGTCAGGCGGCGCAGCCGGCGTCGTACTTGACGATGGATCTTACATCGGGTCTACTACTCCCCTGAGAGACTGGCTAGAATATACCCTGATAGACGACCAGCATGCCATAGATGTGGCGCAGAGGTTGGCTTCTTTTCCCATGAGGTGTGGGCATGCCCACAGCTGCGGCCCTTCTGGGTGGGAGTGGTGGAGACTATAAACTCCATTGGCAAATTGAGGGTCCCCTGTGACCCAATACCCTTGCTTCTGGGTATCTGCGACACATTAGAGGCCCCTCAATCTAAAAAACTATTTTTATTTTACACAGCTTTCTATGCTACGAAGGAAATCCTTCTACAGTGGAATAAGCCCATTTCTCCATCGGTTCACCAATGGCAAACTCTGATAGACCTGGCACTGCCCTCTGGGCGGCCTGGGTTCGTGAGCGGCGGCTGCCTATGGAGTAGGGCTCGGAATGCAGTATTATAGCTGGTCTAGGATATGTAGGAACAAAGTGTTTAAAGACAGTTAGTCTAAATACTGTAAATAGTGGAGATTTCCTTCTTTTCCCACCCAAATGTCATAGACATGGCGATATTTCCAGTTGGTGATCGCTAGTGACGTTTCCACCGGGAGATGTGGACATATGGTCCTGGAGAACCCCGAGAGATGTGGACATACGGCCCCGGAGAACCCCAGGAGATGTGGACATATGGTCCCGAAGAACCCTGGGAGATGTGGACATATGGTCCCGAAGAACCCTGGGAGATGTGGACATACGACCCTGGAGAACCCCCGTGAAGATGTGGACATATGGCCCTGGAGAACCCCGAGAGATGTGGACATACGGCCCCGGAGAACCCCAGGAGATGTGGACATACGACCCTGGAGAACCCCGGGAGACGTGGACATACGGCCCTGGAGAACCCCGGGAGATGTGGACATACGGCCTCGGAGAACCCAGAGAGATGTGGACATACGGCCCTGGAGAACCCCGGGAGATGTGGACATATGGCCCTGGAGAACCCCGGGAGATGTGGACATAAGGCTCTGGAGAACCCCGGGAGATGTGGACATACGGCCCCGGAGAACCCCGGGAGATGTGGACATACGGCCCTGGAGAACTCTGAGAGATGTGGACATACGGCCTCGGAGAACCCTAGGAGATGTGGACATAAGGCCCCAGAAAACCCTGGGAGATGTGGACATATGGCCCTGGAGAACCCTGGGAGATGTGGACATACGGCCCTGGAGAACCCCGGGAGATGGAGACATACGGCCCTGGAGAATCCCGGGGGATGGAGACATATGGCCCCTGAGAACCCTGGGAGATGTGGACATACGGCCCTGGAGAACCCTGGTAGATGTGGACATAAGGCCCTGGAGAACCCCCGGGAGATGTGGACATACGGCCCTGGAGAACCCCGGGAGATGTGGACATACGACCCTGGAGAACCCCGGGAAATGTGGACATACAGCCCCGGAGAACCCCGGGAGATGTGGACATACGGCCCCTGGAGAACCCCGGGAGATGTGGACATAAGGCTCTGGAGAACCCCGGGAGATGTGGACATACGGTCCCGGAGAACCCCGGGAGATGTGGACATACGGCCCTGGAGAACTCCGAGAGATGTGGACAGGGCCGTCTTTAATATGGTTTGGGCCCAGGGCAAACATTTTTTTTGGGCCCCCCTCCAGCTTATTTTGGGCCTGGCTGGTTCACATGTATGTTTTGGCGGTCCTCATTTGTGCAGGTACAGCAGCCCATTGATTTGAATGGGCTGCCATGCCTTTGTTTCCTGCAGAAAAAGGTGCATTCAGCATTTTAAAAATACAGTTGCCTTGAAATCCATTCTGCTTTTGCACCATGCTACTTACCTGCAGTTCTTGCACACACAAACGCACTGTGTTTTTAAAAGCGTGACCTAAACATCTAAAAATGCAGCAAGTTTGACAGTGCGGGAACTGCAGATAAGTCACAGCAGACAGCAGAATGGACAGACAGTGCTGTATTTCAGTGCTTGATGGGCATAGGCGTGCCGTGTGCGCAGCCTATTACATGAGGCATGCGCTTTTCTTTGCAGGAAACGCAGGCATGGCGGCCCATTGAAATGAATGGGCTGCTGTGCCTGCGCAAATGTGGGCCGCCAAAACACATACATGTGAACCAGCCAGGCCCAAAATAAGCCCATCAAGCAGTTAAATACAGACAGTAATGTCATCTGCTCTGAGGCTTTACTCAGCCTGGACTGCAGGTCTGGTCTGTTATTTAAAAAGTTCCTCTATTTTACACATGGCATGGCATGGGGTCCCATGGTGCTAAAGCAGAATGGACAGACGGTGCTGTGACCCCATGCCATGCCATGTGTAAAATAGAGGAACTTTTTAAAACACTGACCAGACCTGCAGTGAATCATCAAATATTATAAAGACTTTGGGCACACTCTACAGAAAACTTCAATTTACAATATAGATTAGCAAACAGTGACATACCTTGAGGAGCAGGACATGAAGAAGTCAGCCTCAGGAAGAGCAAACTGGGGATGTTATAAAATCACATTTTAATTCACTTTTATATGCAAGCAGCACCCAGTGGCAGGAAGGGAGAAGTGCGCATCTAAAGGGAAGCCAGGGGTGCTGTACATTTTAAAACACTGGGAAGGGAAGCAGTACTGTCACTGGCTGCGTGCCGCTGATGATTTTCAGCCTGATTTGTGGGCAGCACAGGGGCTTAATGGGAGGCAGGGCCGCCATCAGGAATTATGAGGCCACTTACACAGCTTCAGGCATGGGCCCCCTGGAGCAGAGAACCGGGATGGGGGGTGCTGCCGCCTAAAATTAATAAAGCAGGGGGGGGGCTGCCGCAAATTTAGAAGCGGGGGGCCATTTACAAAAAAAGAAATAAAGAAAGAAATAAAGAAAAATATATATAAAAAAGGGGTGTAGCCATCCGGGGCCCTGGGGACCTCTGGGCCCTTTAATAAAAAGAAAAAAGAAATAAAAAATATATATAAAAAATATATTTTAAAAAGGGGGTTGCCATCTGGGGCCCTGGGGACCTCTGGGCCCTTTAATATTTTTTTTTTAATAAAAATAAATTACAAAAAAAAGGGGGTTGCCATCCGGGACCTCTGGGCCCTTTAATACAAAATATATATAAAGAAACATTTATAAAAAAAAGGGGGGGTTGTCATCCAGGGCCCTGGGACCTCTGGGCCCTTAAATAAAAAATAAATAAAAAAATATATAAACAAAAATAAAAAAATAAACATTTATAAAAAAAATAAAGGGTGTTTGCCACATGGGGCCCTGGGGAACTCTGAGCCCTTTAATAAAAAAAAAGAATTATATATATATATATATATATATATATATATATATATATATATATATATATATATATATATATATATATATATATATATATAAATATAAATATAAAAAGAAAAAAAATAAATAAAATATATAAAAAAAATGTTTTTTATAAAAAATAAGGGGGGTTGCCATCCGGGGCCCTGGGGACCCCTGGGTCCTATAATAATAATAATAATAATAATAAACATTTATATATATATATATATATATATATATATATATATATATATATATATATATATATATATATATATATATATATATATATATATATATATAAATAAAAATATTTTTTTTATAAAAAAGGGGGGTTGTCATCCGGGGCCCTGGGGAACTATGGGCCCCTGGGGACCCCCAGACCTCTAAAAAAAAATTGGCCCTTTAATAAAAAATAAAATAAAAATATATTAAAAAATTGTCCGTTTAATAAAAATATATAATTTTTTTTTTATTTTTATTTAAAAATAAATAAAAAAAGGGGGGGGTTGCCATCTAGGGCCCTGGGGTCCTCCGGGGCCCTGGGGACCCCTGGGTCCTATAATAATAATAATAATAATAAACATTTATATATATATATATATATATAAATAAAAAGATTTTTTTTATAAAAAAGGGGGGTTGTCATCCGGGGCCCTGGGGAACTATGGGCCCCTGGGGACCCCCAGACCTCTAAAAAAAATTGGCCCTTTAATAAAAAATAAAATAAAAATATATTAAAAAATTGTCCGTTTAATAAAAATATATAATTTTTTTTTTTTTTATTTAAAAATAAATAAAAAAAGGGGGGGTTGCCATCTGGGGCCCTGGGGTCCTCCGGGCCCCTGGGGGCCTCCGGACCCCTAAAAAAAAAAAAAAAAAAAAAAAAATATTTTTTTTTTTTTTTTTTTTTTCAAAGAGGGTTGCTTTGGGCCCCCAACAGTGACAGGGCCCAGGGCACCTGCCCCATTTGCCCTGCGGTAAAGACGGCCCTGGATGTGGACATACGGCCTCGGAGAACCCTAGGAGATGTGGACATAAGGCCCCAGAAAACCCTGGGAGATGTGGACATATGGCCCTGGAGAACCCTGGGAGATGTGGACATACGGCCCTGGAGAACCCCGGGAGATGGAGACATACGGCCCTGGAGAACCCCGGGAGATGGAGACATATGGCCCCTGAGAACCCTGGGAGATGTGGACATACGGCCCTGGAGAACCCTGGGAGTTGTGGACATAAGGCCCTGGAGAACCCCCGGGAGATGTGGACAAACGGCTCTTGAGAACCCTGGGAGATGTGGACATACGGCCCTGGAGAACCCTGAGAGATGTGGGCATACGGCCCTGGAGAACCCCCAGGAGACGTGGACATACGGCTCTGGAGAACCCCCGGGAGATGTGGACATACGGCCCTGGAGAACCCCCGGGAGATGTGGACATACGGCTCTGGAGAACCCCTGGGAGATGTGGACATATGGCTCCGGAGAACCCTGGGAGACGTGGATAGGCCCGTCGCTACATGACAGGCAAAACAAACAATTGCTTGGGGCCCCCAACTTCCCCTTCCCAGGCTGTAGTGTGGCCGAGTTCATCTTCCTTCCACCAGGAGTCCTGTCAGTCTGGCCGGGTACCGCGTGTGGTACAGGAGATTCAGTTTCCTGTTCCCGGCCAGACTGACAGGAAGTGCACACTGAGTGCTCACTGCTTTCAGTCCGGCCAGGAAGACAGGAAACTGAATATCCTGTACCGCATGATACCCGGCCCGGCCCGGGCACTATCTGATAGGGGACTGGGGAAGAGGCAGGGGGAAGAGGAGCTCGGCCACGCTACAGCGGCAGCCTACAGGGAAGAAGGGGAGGTAAGAATAGAAAAAAAAAATTAGTGTAGCGTTAACGTAGGCTTTGCATCCGGGGGGGTGCTTGGGGGCCCCCATTTTGCTTGGGGCCCCCAAATTCCTTCAAATGGCCCTGGACGTGGACATACGGCTCCAGGGGGGAACAAAGTAAAGGCAGCTTTGATGTGGATAGAATGAAGATTAACGGAGTGTTTTTATTTGACACGTCCTCATTATCTTGTTGTTGATCATTGAATCGAGGAGAAGATTTCTGATGTCTTCGGACTTCACACAGCAATCTATGTAGGTGACAGAGGAGCGCACTCCCGACCTGCAGGTAGGAATGACATTCCCGAAGTCTCTCAATCTGTCCCCGGATAGATCAAGTCCAATGTTTCCTTTTGGTAATTAACATTATTTAATAAAGTTCAGTAATTGCAATTATCACTAACTCAGCTTGATTAGTATTTTTATAAATGATGGTGCGCTGATTGCTCCCACAGGTCACATTTAGGAAACGTTTTTTATTGCTCTCATTAGACTTTCCATGACTCTCATTTAAAAGGAATATTATGGATGTTATAATATTACAGAGATGGCAAAGAAACGAAACAAGTGCCACTGAAGTCAATAGGATGAACGTGTAGCGCTACCCCTGCAGGAGCCACTAGGTATGATGGGTCCTCTGTTCTCTGGCACGACTCTATGACCCGCTCAGTTCCTACTCACACACTTGGTTATTGTAAGAGAAACCCAGGTAACAAGCGCGCAGTGGTGCACAGGCATGGATATTCCAAGAGATGCACAAGGATGGACATGTAGTGGCAAAAACGTGCGCACATTGGCGCCAGTCCGCCTATTTAAACCTGCCAGTGACATGCACACTTTGCTGAGTGGTCTTTCAGATAGTGCCTGTTCACCCGATGTGGACATACGGCCCTGGAGAACCCCCGGGAGATGTGGACATACAGCCCTGGAGTACCCCCGGGAGATGTGGACATACGGCCCTGGAGAACCCTGGGAGATGTGGACATACGGCCCTGGAGAACCCCCGGGAGATGTGGACATACGGCCCTGGAGAACCCCCGGGAGATGTGGACATACGGCCCTGGAGAACCCCCGGGAGACGTGGACATACGGCCCTGGAGAACCCCCGGGAGATGTGGACATACGGCCCTGGAGAACCCCCGGGAGACGTGGACATACGGCCCCTGGAGAACCCCCAGGAGATGTGGACATATGGCCCTGGAGAACCCCCGGGAGATGTGGACATACGGCCCTGGAGAACCCCCGGGAGATGTGGACAAACGGCTCTGGAGAACCCCCGGGAGACGTGGACATACGGCCCTGGAGAACCCCCGGGAGATGTGGACATACGGCCCTGGAGAACCCCCGGGAGACGTGGACATACGGCCCCTGGAGAACCCCCAGGAGACGTGGACATACGGCTATGGAGAACCCCCGGGAGATGTGGACATACGGCTCCGGAGAACCCTGGGAGACGTGGATAGGCCCGTCGCTACAGGACAGGCAAAACAAACAATTGCTTGGGGCCCCGAGCTGGCCTGGGTATCTGTACCAGTATACTGTATCCTGACCCGGCTTGCCTGAACCCTCCCTCTGACCTCCGCCTGCCTATTTGTGACCCCGGCTTGTGCTTGCCTCCGCTTCTGCCTGATGTTCCTGTGCCTCATTAACCGAATGTGCACCGAACCTGGCCTGCGTCCCGTCTCTGCCTTTGTCTCACGTCCCGGTACCTGCTCTGTCCGGCTGTTGATGACCTCCTGGCTTACGTCCCAGCTATGCTTCCAGCTGCTGATTCAGCGACACAGAGCTCCTGTTCTCAGTTCTGGCCCAGCGCTCTTCAGTCCCCTGGTTTCTGACAAGACCCAGCCAGAGCCATCTGCTACATCGGCCCTCATGCCACTCTGTGTCCTCCACTCCCTGTCATCACTACCAGGGTGTTGGACAGGAGGTGCAAGAGAAGCCGCCTCTACAGCTCGATCTCCACCAGGTATGTGACAGTTATAGGTTACTCACACCTGTGTAGTCTAAGGGTTAGTATTCTACCACTGATGATACAAAGAAAAATGGACCACAAGCAACTTAATGAGATATATATTACTAAAGGGTAAGCAAATGCAATGCATAAAACAGATAATTACAGCGCCCTCTTGTGTACAAAGTTGGGTAGTGTAGATAGAGCCTGGTTAGAAGCCTGAGTGTGAGTCAGAGGGTTCAGATTTAGGTCAGGCTGGAGGCCTCCACAGGTCAGGGATGATACATCCCCCTTGTTCTAGAAGTTTGGAGAACTGTCTAGAAGCTAGTGGGTGGAGGGTGAACATTTATGGGAATCTGGCCAATTCCCAGGCAGGGTGGCTGAACCAGCTCATAAATGTTGAGGAGTCTGGCCAGAAAGAGGGAGTCAGATGGGAGACAGATGGTTTAGGTGCTGCTGTATAGCCTGGGAGGGAACCCTGGGGAAGAGGCGTTCTGCCTCCAGGCTGGAGGTTGGAGGAAAACTGACTGAGGAAATTCCACTGCCGAGCAAACTGCCAGAGAAGGACAACCTGAATAGCCTGGAAATTAACCAGCCCAGGCCTGAAAGCAGTTCTATTCATAGCAGCAGGACAAGGACAGCATGAGCACCTCTACACCCCCATGGCCCGTATGGGAGAAGTCTGCTAGATGCAAGTTCTTGGCAAGTCTTCAGGGGACAGTCTAATGCTTACCCATTCCCCTGTCCTGGGATAAGACACTGTAGCCAGGTGGGCTGGTATTTTGTTCACTAAGTGGACCAAGAGCTCCTACAAGTTGTCCTTTCCCTGGAAATCCACTCTGGGGGACACCACACTCCTAGGAGGGGATTATTGTGCTGGAGACTGTTGCTGTCCCGGCGGGAACACGGTCAAGTTTCTGTTGTTGCCGTCTGCCAGAGACTGAAATTGACCTCATTTTGTTGTTCTTCAGTTGGGCACCCCATAACCCCTTTACCCTCTCCAAGTTGAAGTCCAAGCCCATGGGATGTTCCTTGTGTCTGGATGCAAGTTGGAAAATGCATGTTGTCTGGCTGTGCAGACTATAGGGGGACCCAAAAAAACTCAGTGGCTCCTTAGGGGGTAGTGCTGCATAAAGAAGGCAACAGAATATGTTAGATGATCTTACGGGCAGGTTAGCCTCATGAACTTACACTGCAATAAGATTAAGCCTCATTATATTAATCTACACAATATCCATAAAAAAAACATCAACTGTGAAAGCATGAATGGCATTAAAGAAACCCCCCCTGGATGTCTTAGCAAAAGATACTCAATGTTCCTGAGGGCACTCTATACATACAACCCCAATAGCGGGTGGGTGTATGCGTTACTGACAACGCGGTATCCCTGGAGGTTCTGGTTAACTACCTGGTGCCTAATTATCAATGTTGGCCGGCTTTCATTGGGGCCCTTCTGTCAGTGGTGCACATGCAGCTGTCACTTGAAGACTGTACACAAAGGACGGTCTATGGGCTGTTAAATAGGGCAGTCTCAGTAAGCAATAACTGTGGGGAACGAGGCGTTAAGCTCGATAGTTATGCTCACCGCTCCTAATACGCAACAGATAAGGTCCAGTCCGCTTAGCGATCAGTTGTCCCAGAAGTCTCAGTCCTCATGACCGACCCCTCACCGTCAGATCATCATGGTCAGGTCCTCTCTGAGGTGGTGGCCCACAGCAACACGTCCCCCCAGCCTGAAGTGAATGGGCTGTTGTCTGGGTGACTGGTGGCCTCCGGACTGTCTGTGTGACTGGTGGCCTCTGGACTGTCTGTGTGACTGGTGGCCTCTGGACTGTCTGTGTGACTGGTGACCTCTGGACTGTCTGTGTGACTGGTGGCCTCTGGACTGTCTGTGTGACCGGTGGCCTCTGGACTGTCTGTGTGACTGGTGGCCTCTGGACTGTCTGTGTGACCGGTGGCCTCTGGACTGTCTGTGTGACTGGTGGCCTCTGGACTGTCTGTGTGACCGGTGACCTCTGGACTGTCTGTGTGACTGGTGGCCTCTGGACTGTCTGTGTGACCGGTGGCCTCTGGACTGTCTGTGTGACTGGTGACCTCTGGACTGTCTGTGTGACTGGTGGCCCCTGGACTGTCTGTGTGACTGGTGGCCTCCGGACTGTCTGTGTGACTGGTGGCCTCTGGACTGTCTGGGAAAGAACCAGTTAAATCAGCGGTTCCTGTTGGGTCGCGATACGGGAACACGGAGTGACCAATTCTTTCATAACAAAAATGCAGCGAATACATAATGTCTCCCATAGAGCAAAAAATTGAGATTCTGTCGCTGTCATTGTCTCCTGAACTACATATACCATCATCACCCTCATCGTCTCCTGAACTACATATACCATCATCACCCTCATCATCTCCTGAACTACATATACTATCCTCACCCTCATCATCTCCTGAACTACATATACTATCCTCACCCTCATCGTCTCCTGAACTACATATACCATCATCACCCTCATCATCTCCTGAACTACATATACCATCATCACCCTCATCATCTCCTGAACTACATATACCATCATCACCCTCATCATCTCCTGACTATTAAACGAGACAAATTCATGTTGAGCTTTTCTCTGCCGCTGTTCCAGAAAGTACTATCTGTCCCCCGCCTGACGTCTCTTCTCTTCTCCTCATTAATGTAAAATCATTCAATTAAAATTGTTTTCTTCGGTGGAGGCCGATGACAGCCGGAGAAGTAAACAAGGAAATGTGACTTCATGATGAATGTTTTCTGTTGGGTTTGGGACTCATTTGGGGAATTAAAATAATGACATTGTCACCAATTACAGAGAGAATGTCGCTGAGTGTCTGGTGGAGCCAGGAGAGGCTCTGCCATCCGATTCGCCCCGATCCCGCCATTCTGGGAGGACTTTCCACAGGTACTACGAGCCTTACAAGTCCTGCTAGCGCCACCGACAGGAAATGTCAATTCTGCCCCGGGAGTTGTTCTCTTCTCTTCTCTTCTCTTCTCTTCTCTTCTCTTCTCTTCTCTTCTCTCCTCTTCTCTTCTCGTCTCTTCTCTCCTCGTCTCTTCTCTTCTCTTCTCTTCTCTCCTCTCCTCTTCTCTCCTCTTCTCTCATCTTCTCTCCTCTTCTCTTCTCGTCTCTTCTCTTCTCTTCTCTTCTCTCCTCTTCTCTTCTCGTCTCTTCTCTCCTCGTCTCTTCTCTTCTCTTCTCTTCTCTCCTCTCCTCTTCTCTCCTCTTCTCTCATCTTCTCTCCTCTTCTCTTCTCGTCTCTTCTCTTCTCTTCTCTTCTCTTGTCTCCTCTCCTTTCCTCTCCTCTCCTCTCCTCTTATCTCCTCTCCTCTCCTCTCCTCTTCTCTTCTCTTCTCTTTTCTCTTCTCTTCTCTTCTCTTCTCTCCTCTCCTCTCCTCTCCTCTCCTCTTCTCTCCTCTCTCAGTAATCAGTTCACCCCTTTGGTTTCCTCAAGCCCTTCAGGCCATTTATGTGGACCTACGGCTCCTAACATGGGGTTGTCCAGTTGACGTTTTGTATCACCAAAATGTTTTGTTGCCGGAGACATTACTGAAGTCTTTGTTGTGCCACCAATTCCCTTCAGAAGTCACATAATTAGTGAAATGACGTCCACCTGCGTGCCACATAAGTGTCACATGACCTGTCATTACATAGACACGCCTTTCTGAAAGGCCCCAGAGGCCCCAACACCTAAGCAAGAGGCACCACTAACCAAACACGGCCATGAAGACCAAGGAACTCTCCACACAAGGAAGGGACGATGATGGTGAGAAGTACAAGTCGGGTCGGGTTATAAAAAATCTTTGATGATCCCTCGGAGCGCCATCAAATCTATCATCACCTAATGGAAAGAACACGGCACGACAGCCAACCTGACAAGAGACGGCCGCCCACCACAACTCACGGCCGGGCAAGGAGGGCATCAGAAAGGAGCACAGAGACCTAAGGTGACCCTGGAGGAGCTGCAGAGTTCCACGGCAGAGACTGGAGTTTAGTGTTTGATCCGTTGATTGGTTTTGCTTTAGCATTTCTATGTTTTTTGATAGTGTGATTTTGAAGATTTCACAGTGGAGTTTCTTCTGAGGTCTTATCCAGGTTGTTGTTATTGAGTGTTTCGGTTTTTGGGGGGTGGTGCTGGTGGTGGTGATTTTGAATTTGGTAAAGGCATGTTGTCCAGTGTATTGATGTCCATATTTTGTTTGAAGATAAGATCAAGAATGTAGTTAGAATCCTCCCAGGAAGGGCGATGATTTAATTCCCTTCCAATCAGAATCTCTGAAAGTGTTAGGGCGGAGCTTAGCTGAGAGAGTTGCTGGCTATGGGAAGAAGAGGAGCCACGGGGGAACACTATCTAATTGAGCCTTGTTCTTTCTACCACCCTAAAGGGAGCTTCCCGGAAGCCGGGCACAAGAGGTTCACTACCCAGTTGCAGCTGGTCGTCAAAATTTTTGGGGGGGCGCAAACAAACTGAAAAAAAAATCAAATGCAGCCAGTTTCCCCATCAACTTTGCTGCTGAGTACGGGGCACAGTAGCGGCAATTGATGGACACACTGGTGACATCTGATGGGGCACAGTAGCGGCAATTGATGGACACACTGGTGACATCTGATGGGGCACAGTAGCGGCAATTGATGGGCACACTGGTGTCATCTGATGGGGCACAGTAGCGGCAATTGATCGGCACACTGGTGACATCTGATGGGGCACAGTAGCGGCAATTGATGGGCACACTGGTGGCATCTGATGGGGCGCAGTAGCGGCAATTGATGGGCACACTGGTGTCATCTGATGGGGCACAGTAGCGGCAATTGATCGGCACACTGGTGACATCTGATGGGGCGCAGTAGCGGCAATTAGTGCGCACACTAGTGGCATCTGATGGGGCACAGTAGCGGCAATTGATGGGCACACTGATGGCATCTGATGGGGCACAGTAGCGGCAATTGATGGGCACACTGGTGGCATCTGATGGGGCACAGTAGCGGCAATTGATGGGCACACTGGTGGCATCTGATGGGGCGCAGTAGCGGCAATTGATAGGCACACTCGTGGCATCTGATGGGGCACAGTAGCGGCAATTGATGGGCACACTGGTGGCATCTGATGGGGCACAGTAGCGGCAATTGATGGGCACACTGGTGGCATCTGATGGGGCGCAGTAGCGGCAATTGATGGGCACACTGGTGGCATCTGATGGGGCACAGTAGCGGCAATTGATGGGCACACTAGTGGCATCTGATGGGGCACAGTAGCGGCAATTGATGGGCACACTGGTGGCATCTGATGGGGCGCAGTAGCGACCATTGATCGGCACATTGGCAGGGGGGCCCCATACAACATTTTGCTATGGGGCCCTGTGATTTCTAGTTATGCCCCTTGTAACGGCTACCCACTGGTGTGAGGGTCTCAGCCGTTGGAGACGTCCTTTTCCCTGGCAAGCTGCGATATGCAGGTACCGCCGGTATATCCCATCGAACGCCCTTCCAAGAAACGAGACGTGCTACGTTTGAAGGGTCAAGCAGACTGACTTTATTTTCCACATTTTTCCTCCTTATATCTGGTTACAAACTGTACAGAAACAAATGACACTCCCCCCCTCATCGCACACTAAGGCTAATTACTAAACATTCTTTAATTAATAACAACAAAACCTTCACCCACTCCGTCTCCTAGGCAGACGTTTCGTCTCCGCATACAGAGACAGTGTTATCACACATAAACAGTTTTTAGCATGCATAATTATAGTTCTGAGAGCAGACCTGGGATTAACACCTGTCCATTACAACACCTTTATACAAGGACAATGGACTGTCTCCCAGGCCCTGACGCAATTAGCATGTCACTAGACTGAGTCATAGAATATTGACTGGTTGGGGTCACAATTAACCAACATCTTGTAGTCTCTCAAGATCCTGCAATTATTATCAATGTCCAGGCAGAATAGTCCATAATCCGTTACACTGCCCCCCTTTTGTGGAACACTCCGGCAGACCCGGATTGATCCTTTTCGGATCAACTTGGGGATGTCCGGTCTGCTGTTAGGGTAAAAGTTCCGTTTGCCTGGACAGTCCGTCGGCCTTCCCATTGGCTTACCAGGTCGGTAGCTGATGGTGACGGAGAATAATAGAATTCAATTCTGGAACAGTCACTTGCTTTGCTCTCTCAATGGCTCCCAAAACCTGTTGCTGATGCTCTTGGGACAGATACGGCACCACCTGGATGCAAATCCCATTTAATCTTTTGACAATTTCCGCCTGTTTGTGCATTTCAATGTTCAAGCCACGGGACATCTCATAATACATGACATAGTGTCGTTGCATCTCTGATTTCTCACTGGCCAACTTGTCACATTCCCATTTTAGACTGTGATATTGTGCCGGATCTACAGTACATGTCGGGGAAGGTAGTCTTACCCGGTTCTCAGCAGCAAGTGGGTTGATTCCAGCAACGCGGGTGGTCACGGCACAAGCAGCAGCAGGTGTAGGTAAATAAGCCGAAGTCAGAGGGCCAATGTCGTTGCCCAGCACCACCTCGGCAGGTAGGTTGTCCATGATACCAACTGTGGTCTTTCCTGACCCGGCTCCCCAGTCTAAGTGCACCCGGGTGGTGGGTGCGCGAAATACAGCACCCCCTGCGACCCGGACGGCAACTGTGCGAGAGGACACGTTCTCTGGCTTTACCAGATGTTTTTGAATCAGAGTGATAGTAGTCCCGGAATCTCTTAGGCCTTGTGCTACTTGTCCATTCACTCGTACCTCCTGACGGTGATGCTGACGGTTATCCGGAGAGGCCGCTTGTATTGGGTCTGCCTCATACCAAATTCCCAGACATTCCTCAGGGCCCCCTTCGGTCTCCAGGCAGTGGTCCGCAGAGGGACGTGATGGAGTGACCTCTGTGTTGGGTGTTGTGCGTCTCCAATTGTTATTTGTAGCTCTCAAAGGGCAATAACGAGCAATATGTCCAGTGTCGCTGCAGTGATGGCACGTCACCCTAGGCGAATCCCGGGGGTAGTTGCTAGGCCCCTGAGGACGTGGTGGGACTGGAGCCCGAAACTCTGGGCATGGGGTGACGGTTGGAGTACGCGGTTCTACCTTCTGAGCCAGCCTTGTAGTACCCTGGCTTACTTTCCTTGTCTCCGCGTACTCATCTGCTAGCCGAGCCGCCTCGTTTAAGTTAGCGGGCCGGCGATCTCGTACCCAGTCTTGTATGTTTGCGGCCAGGTCTTGGAAGAAATGTTCCATTAGGAACAGCTGCAATACTTCCTCCCCGGTGTTGGCCTTGCACCCTTGGACCCAAAGGGATGCCACCCTTTGTAACTGGTTGGCCCATTCCATGTGGGAGTCCACAGCCATCTTCTTGGACTCCCGGAAGCGCCGGCGGTAGGCTTCTGGCGTTACGGCGTATCGGGTTAGCAGCGCCTTTTTAACTTGCTGGTATTGTAAAATATCCTCTGGAGCAAGAGCCCGAAAGGCTTTATTGGCTTTGCCCGACAATTTCCCCGACAAAATAGTGACCCATTGGTATGGTGGTACCTGGTGTAGTGAGCACTGCCTCTCAAAGTCCGCCAAATATCCATCTATTTCCTCCTCACTTTCTACAAAAGCTTTAAATGCAGTGAACGGTATTTTCTTTCCTGTAGCAGCAGGTGGGGGGGTAGGAACTGCAGGTGTAATGGGCTGTCTCGCTCTTACCAGTTCCAGTTCTTGTCCCCTCTTCGTTTGTATTTCTTCCCTTGCTTCCCGGAACAGCTGGTTGATTAGTTCCACGGACGTTTCTGGATACAAGGATAATCTCCGCTGTACAATCCCAGTAATTACATCTTCTTTGCTGACAGGTGCAAGGGGCTCCGTTCCTTCCATGGATCCATCCATTTCGTCCAGCTCCAGCAGGTCAGCTATCAGCTCCCTCCGTGGTCTGTTGCTGGCGCTCCTACCACGACTCTCCAATAGATCTTTTAGTGTGGATCTTTTCAGCCTGGCGTACTGCGACTCCATTCAGCACTTGCTCTTTGGATAAAAGGACCATCCCACCGCTGCCAACCAATGTAACGGCTACCCAGCTAGGGAGAGGGTCTCAGCCGTTGGAGACGTCCTTTTCCTTGGCAAGCTGCGATATGCAGGTACCGCCGGTATATCCCATCGAACGCCCTTCCAAGAAACGAGACGGGCTACGTTTGCAGAGTCAAGCAGACAGACCTTTAATGTCACATTTTTCCTCCTTATATCTGGTTACAACTGTACAGAAACAAATGACACTCCCCCCCTCATCACACACTAAGGCTAATTACTAAACATTCTTTAATTAATAACAACAAAACCTTCACCCACTCCGTCTCCTAGGCAGACGTTTCGTCTCCGCATACAGAGACAGTGTTATCACACATAAACAGTTTTTAGCATGCATAATTATAGTTCTGAGAGCAGACCTGGGATTAACACCTGTCCATTACAACACCTTTATACAAGGACAATGGACTGTCTCCCAGGCCCTGACGCAATTAGCATGTCACTAGACTGAGTCATAGAATATTGACTGGTTGGGGTCACAATTAACCAACATCTTGTAGTCTCTCAAGATCCTGCAATTATTATCAATGTCCAGGCAGAATAGTCCATAATCCGTTACACCCCTGTTGAGAACAAGGAGGCCACATCACAAAAATACAATTCCTATCGCAGAGGAGGCCTAAAACTTGGCTTCTATCTCTGTGCAGACTTCGAGCCAATCACACAAGTAAGAAATGATATTTCACTTATGCCTCGTTTCCACTGAGCGGATCGGTTCGGATCGGTACACTATTTTGGGTGTTTCCATTATGAACGTGTGCCATAAAACCAAACCATACCGCACCATTCTGGGTCCTGCTTCAGATGTGGGGCCATGGAAAATGGGAAGGTTCGGTTAGGGCGGAGCTACAATACATTCCACTGATTGGTGGACACCTTAGGCATTTTTTTCTAAACCCTGTGTGGCCCCTGACGGTCCGACTTGCAGTGGAAACGCTCACCAGAATAGACCGGACCATTCTAACTAGGGTTGTCCCGATACCACTTTTTAGCACCGAGTACAACTACCGATAATTTTTTTCTCACCTTTTCCCTGATACCGAATACCGATACTTTTTTTTAAATGTGTCCCCAAATGCAGCCTTGTGTCCCCAAATGCAGCTTTATCCCCAAATGCAGCTCTGTCCCCAAATGCAGCCATGTGTCCCCAAATGCAGCCTTGTCCCCAAATGCAGACATGTGTCCCCAAATGCAGCCTTGTCCCCAAATGCAGCCTTGTGTCCCCAAATGCAGCTTTGTCCCCAAATGCAGCTTTATCACCAAATGCAGCCATGTGTCCCCAAATGCAGCCTTGTCCCCAAATGCAGCCATGTGTCCCCAAATGCAGCCTTGTCCCCAAATGCAGCCATGTGTCCCCAAATGCAGCCTTGTGTCCCCAAATGCAGCTTTGTCCCCAAATGCAGCTTTATCACCAAATGCAGCCTTGTGTCCCCAAATGCAGCCTTGTGTCCCCAAATGCAGCTCTGTCCCCAAATGCAGCCTTGTGTCCCCAAATGCAGCCTTGTCCCCAAATGCAGCTCTGTCCCCAAATGCAGCCTTGTGTCCCCAAATGCAGCCTTGTCCCCAAATGCAGCTCTGTCCCCAAATGCAGCCATGTGTCCCCAAATGCAACCTTGTCCCCAAATGCAGCCTTGTGTCCCCAAATGCAGCTTTGTCCCCAAATGCAGCCTTGTCCCCAAATGCAGCCTTGTGTCCCCAAATGTAGCTTTGTCCCCAAATGCAGCTTTATCCCCAAATTCAGCCATGTCCCCAAATGCAGCCTTGTGTCCCCAAATGCAGCCTTGTCCCCAAATGCAGCTCTGTCCCCAAATGCAGCTCTGTCCCCAAATGCAGCCATGTGTCCCCAAATGCAGCCATGTGTCCCCAAATGCAGCCATGTCCCCAAATGCAGCCATGTGTCCCCAAATGCAGCCTTGTCCCCAAATGCAGCCTTGTGTCCCCAAATGCAGCCTTGTCCCCAAATGCAGCCTTGTGTCCCCAAATGCAGCCATGTGTCCCCAAATGCAGCCATGTCCCCAAATGCAGCCATGTGTCCCCAAATGCAGCCATGTCCCCAAATGCAGCCATGTGTCCCCAAATGCAGCCTTGTGTCCCCAAATGGAGCCATGTGTCCCATAATGCAGCCTTGTCCCCAAATGCAGCCATGTGTCCCCAAATGCAGCCATGTCCCCAAATGCAGCCTTGTGTCCCCAAATGCAGCCTTGTCCCCAAATGCAGCCATGTGTCCCCAAATGCAGCCTTGTGTCCCCAAATGCAGCTTTGTCCCCAAATGCAGCTTTATCCCCAAATGCAGCCATGTCCCCAAATGCAGCTCTGTCCCCAAATGCAGCCTTGTGTCCCCAAATGCAGCCTTGTCCCCAAATGCAGCTCTGCCCCCAAATGCAGTCATGTGTCACCAAATGCAACCTTGTCCCCAAATGCAGCCTTGTCCCCAAATGCAGCTCTGTCCCCAAATGCAGCCTTGTCCCCAAATGCAGCTCTGTCCCCAAATGCAGCCATGTGTCCCCAAATGCAACCTTGTCCCCAAATGCAGCCTTGTGTCCCCAAATGCAGCTTTGTCCCCAAATGCAGCCTTGTGTCCCCAAACGCAGCTTTGTCCCCAAATGCAGCTTTATCCCCAAATGCAGCCATGTCCCCAAATGCAGCCTTGTGTCCCCAAATGCAGCCTTGTCCCCAAATGCAGCTCTGTCCCCAAATGCAGCTCTGTCCCCAAATGCAGCCATGTGTCCCCAAATGCAACCTTGTCCCCAAATGCAGCCTTGTGTCCCCAAATGCAGCCTTGTCCCCAAATGCAGCCTTGTGTCCCCAAATGCAGCCATGTGTCCCCAAATGCAGCCATGTCCCCAAATGCAGCCATGTGTCCCCAAATGCAGCCTTGTCCCCAAATGCAGCCTTTTGTCCCCAAATGCAGCCTTGTCCCCAAATGCAGCCTTGTGTCCCCAAATGCAGCCATGTGTCCCCAAATGCAGCCATGTCCCCAAATGCAGCCATGTGTCCCCAAATGCAGCCATGTCCCCAAATGCAGCCATGTGTCCCCAAATGCAGCCTTGTGTCCCCAAATGCAGCCTTGTGTCCCCAAATGGAGCCATGTGTCCCCTAATGCAGCCTTGTCCCCAAATGCAGCCATGTGTCCCCAAATGCAGCCATGTCCCCAAATGCAGCCTTGTCCCCAAATGCAGCCTTGTGTCCCCAAATGCAGCCTTGTCCCCAAATGCAGCCTTGTGTCCCCAAATGCAGCCATGTGTCCCCAAATGCAGCCTTGTCCCCAAATGCAGCCTTGTGTCCCCAAATGCAGCCTTGTCCCCAAATGCAGCCATGTGTCCCCAAATGCAGCCTTGTCCCCAAATGCAGCCTTGTCCCCAAATGCAGCCTTGTGTCCCCAAATGCAGCTTTGTCCCCAAATGCAGCTTTATCCCCAAATGCAGCCATGTCCCCAAATGCAGCTCTGTCCCCAAATGCAGCCATGTGTCCCCAAATGCAGCCTTGTCCCCAAATGCAGCCATGTGTCCCCAAATGCAGCCTTGTGTCCCCAAATGCAGCTTTGTCCCCAAATGCAGCTTTATCCCCAAATGCAGCCATGTCCCCAAATGCAGCTCTGTCCCCAAATGCAGCCTTGTGTCCCCAAATGCAGCCTTGTCCCCAAATGCAGCTCTGTCCCCAAATGCAGCCTTGTGTCCCCAAATGCAGCCTTGTCCCCAAATGCAGCTCTGTCCCCAAATGCAGCCATGTGTCCCCAAATGCAACCTTGTCCCCAAATGCAGCCTTGTGTCCCCAAATGCAGCTTTGTCCCCAAATGCAGCCTTGTCCCCAAATGCAGCCTTGTCCCCAAATGCAGCTTTGTCCCCAAATGCAGCTTTATCCCCAAATTCAGCCATGTCCCCAAATGCAGCCTTGTGTCCCCAAATGCAGCCTTGTCCCCAAATGCAGCTCTGTCCCCAAATGCAGCTCTGTCCCCAAATGCAGCCATGTGTCCCCAAATGCAACCTTGTCCCCAAATGCAGCCTTGTGTCCCCAAATGCAGCCTTGTCCCCAAATGCAGCCTTGTGTCCCCAAATGCAGCCATGTGTCCCCAAATGCAGCCATGTCCCCAAATGCAGCCATGTGTCCCCAAATGCAGCCTTGTCCCCAAATGCAGCCTTGTGTCCCCAAATGCAGCCTTGTCCCCAAATGCAGCCTTGTGTCCCCAAATGCAGTCATGTGTCCCCAAATGCAGCCATGTCCCCAAATGCAGCCATGTGTCCCCAAATGCAGCCATGTCCCCAAATGCAGCCATGTGTCCCCAAATGCAGCCTTGTGTCCCCAAATGGAGCCATGTGTCCCATAATGCAGCCTTGTCCCCAAATGCAGCCATGTGTCCCCAAATGCAGCCATGTCCCCAAAATGCAGCCTTGTGTCCCCAAATGCAGCCTTGTCCCCAAATGCAGCCATGTGTCCCCAAATGCAGCCTTGTGTCCCCAAATGCAGCTTTGTCCCCAAATGCAGCTTTATCCCCAAATGCAGCCATGTCCCCAAATGCAGCTCTCTCCCCAAATCCAGCCTTGTGTCCCCAAATGCAGCCTTGTCCCCAAATGCAGCTCTGCCCCCAAATGCAGCCATGTGTCCCCAAATGCAACCTTGTCCCCAAATGCAGCCTTGTCCCCAAATGCAGCTCTGTCCCCAAATGTAGCCTTGTGTCCCCAAATGCAGCCTTGTCCCCAAATGCAGCTCTGTCCCCAAATGCAGCCATGTGTCCCCAAATGCAACCTTGTCCCCAAATGCAGCCTTGTGTCCCCAAATGCAGCTTTGTCCCCAAATGCAGCCTTGTCCCCAAATGCAGCCTTGTGTCCCCAAATGCAGCTTTGTCCCCAAATGCAGCTTTATCCCCAAATGCAGCCATGTCCCCAAATGCAGCCTTGTGTCCCCAAATGCAGCCTTGTCCCCAAATGCAGCTCTGTCCCCAAATGCAGCCATGTGTCCCCAAATGCAACCTTGTCCCCAAATGCAGCCTTGTGTCCCCAAATGCAGCCTTGTGTCCCCAAATGCAGCCATGTGTCCCCAAATGCAGCCTTGTCCCCAAATGCAGCCTTGTGTCCCCAAATGCAGCCTTGTCCCCAAATGCAGCCATGTGTCCCCAAATGCAGCCTTGTCCCCAAATGCAGCCTTGTCCCCAAATGCAGCCTTGTGTCCCCAAATGCACCTTTGTCCCCAAATGCAGCTTTATCCCCAAATGCAGCCATGTCCCCAAATGCAGCTCTGTCCCCAAATGCAGCCATGTGTCCCCAAATGCAGCCTTGTCCCCAAATGCAGCCATGTGTCCCCAAATGCAGCCTTGTGTCCCCAAATGCAGCTTTGTCCCCAAATGCAGCTTTATCCCCAAATGCAGCCATGTCCCCAAATGCAGCTCTGTCCCCAAATGCAGCCTTGTGTCCCCAAATGCAGCCTTGTCCCTAAATGCAGCTCTGTCCCCAAATGCAGCCTTGTGTCCCCAAATGCAGCCTTGTCCCCAAATGCAGCTCTGTCCCCAAATGCAGCCATGTGTCCCCAAATGCAACCTTGTCCCCAAATGCAGCCTTGTGTCCCCAAATGCAGCTTTGTCCCCAAATGCAGCCTTGTCCCCAAATGCAGCCTTGTGTCCCCAAATGCAGCTTTGTCCCCAAATGCAGCTTTATCTCCAAATTCAGCCATGTCCCCAAATGCAGCCTTGTGTCCCCAAATGCAGCCTTGTCCCCAAATGCAGCTCTGTCCCCAAATGCAGCTCTGTCCCCAAATGCAGCCATGTGTCCCCAAATGCAACCTTGTCCCCAAATGCAGCCTTGTGTCCCCAAATGCAGCCTTGTCCCCAAATGCAGCCTTGTGTCCCCAAATGCAGCCATGTGTCCCCAAATGCAGCCATGTCCCCAAATGCAGCCATGTGTCCCCAAATGCAGCCTTGTCCCCAAATGCAGCCTTGTGTCCCCAAATGCAGCCTTGTCCCCAAATGCAGCCTTGTGTCCCCAAATGCAGCCATGTGTCCCCAAATGCAGCCATGTCCCCAAATGCAGCCATGTGTCCCCAAATGCAGCCATGTCCCCAAATGCAGCCATGTGTCCCCAAATGCAGCCTTGTGTCCCCAAATGGAGCCATGTGTCCCCTAATGCAGCCTTGTCCCCAAATGCAGCCATGTGTCCCCAAATGCAGCCATGTCCCCAAATGCAGCCTTGTGTCCCCAAATGCAGCCTTGTCCCCAAATGCAGCCATGTGTCCCCAAATGCAGCCTTGTGTCCCCAAATGCAGCTTTGTCCCCAAATGCAGCTTTATCCCCAAATGCAGCCATGTCCCCAAATGCAGCTCTGTCCCCAAATGCAGCCTTGTGTCCCCAAATGCAGCCTTGTCCCCAAATGCAGCTCTGCCCCCAAATGCAGCCATGTGTCCCCAAATGCAACCTTGTCCCCAAATGCAGCCTTGTCCCCAAATGCAGCTCTGTCCCCAAATGCAGCCTTGTGTCCCCAAATGCAGCCTTGTCCCCAAATGCAGCTCTGTCCCCAAATGCAGCCATGTGTCCCCAAATGCAACCTTGTCCCCAAATGCAGCCTTGTGTCCCCAAATGCAGCTTTGTCCCCAAATGCAGCCTTGTCCCCAAATGCAGCCTTGTGTCCCCAAATGCAGCTTTGTCCCCAAATGCAGCTTTATCCCCAAATGCAGCCATGTCCCCAAATGCAGCCTTGTGTCCCCAAATGCAGCCTTGTCCCCAAATGCAGCTCTGTCCCCAAATGCAGCCATGTGTCCCCAAATGCAACCTTGTCCCCAAATGCAGCCTTGTGTCCCCAAATGCAGCCTTGTCCCCAAATGCAGCCTTGTGTCCCCAAATGCAGCCATGTGTCCCCAAATGCAGCCATGTCCCCAAATGCAGCCATGTGTCCCCAAATGCAGCCTTGTCCCCAAATGCAGCCTTTTGTCCCCAAATGCAGCCTTGTCCCCAAATGCAGCCTTGTGTCCCCAAATGCAGCCATGTGTCCCCAAATGCAGCCATGTCCCCAAATGCAGCCATGTGTCCCCAAATGCAGCCATGTCCCCAAATGCAGCCACGTGTCCCCAAATGCAGCCTTGTGTCCCCAAATGCAGCCTTGTGTCCCCAAATGGAGCCATGTGTCCCCTAATGCAGCCTTGTCCCCAAATGCAGCCATGTGTCCCCAAATGCAGCCATGTCCCCAAATGCAGCCTTGTCCCCAAATGCAGCCTTGTGTCCCCAAATGCAGCCTTGTGTCCCCAAATGCAGCCTTGTCCCCAAATGCAGCCTTGTGTCCCCAAATGCAGCCATGTGTCCCCAAATGCAGCCTTGTCCCCAAATGCAGCCTTGTGTCCCCAAATGCAGCCTTGTCCCCAAATGCAGCCATGTGTCCCCAAATGCAGCCTTGTCCCCAAATGCAGCCTTGTCCCCAAATGCAGCCATGTGTCCCCAAATGCAGCCTTGTCCCCAAATGCAGCCATGTGTCCCCAAATGCAGCTTTATCCCCAAATGCAGCCTTGTCCCCAAATGCAGCCTTGTCCCCAAATGCAACCTTGTCCCCAAATGCAGCCTTGTCCCCAAATGCAGCTCTGTCCCCAAATGCAGCCTTGTCCCCAAATGCAGCTCTGTCCCCAAATGCAGCCATGTGTCCCCAAATGCAACCTTGTCCCCAAATGCAGCCTTGTGTCCCCAAATGCAGCTTTGTCCCCAAATGCAGCCTTGTCCCCAAATGCAGCCTTGTGTCCCCAAATGCAGCTTTGTCCCCAAATGCAGCTTTATCCCCAAATGCAGCCATGTCCCCAAATGCAGCCTTGTGTCCCCAAATGCAGCCTTGTCCCCAAATGCAGCTCTGTCCCCAAATGCAGCTCTGTCCCCAAATGCAGCCATGTGTCCCCAAATGCAACCTTGTCCCCAAATGCAGCCTTGTGTCCCCAAATGCAGCCTTGTCCCCAAATGCAGCCTTGTGTCCCCAAATGCAGCCATGTGTCCCCAAATGCAGCCATGTCCCCAAATGCAGTCATGTGTCCCCAAATGCAGCCTTGTCCCCAAATGCAGCCTTGTGTCCCCAAATGCAGCCTTGTCCCCAAATGCAGCCTTGTGTCCCCAAATGCAGCCATGTGTCCCCAAATGCAGCCATGTCCCCAAATGCAGCCATGTGTCCCCAAATGCAGCCATGTCCCCAAATGCAGCCATGTGTCCCCAAATGCAGCCTTGTGTCCCCAAATGGAGCCATGTGTCCCCTAATGCAGCCTTGTCCCCAAATGCAGCCATGTGTCCCCAAATGCAGCCATGTCCCCAAATGCAGCCTTGTCCCCAAATGCAGCCATGTGTCCCCAAATGCAGCCTTGTCCCCAAATGCAGCCTTGTGTCCCCAAATGCAGCCATGTGTCCCCAAATGCAGCCTTGTCCCCAAATGCAGCCTTGTGTCCCCAAATGCAGCCTTGTCCCCAAATGCAGCCATGTGTCCCCAAATGCAGCCTTGTCCCCAAATGCAGCCTTGTCCCCAAATGCAGCCATGTCCCCAAAGAGAAAGTCAAGCCCCCCCCCACCTAGTTGATCAGCGCAGGGAACATTACAGCTTTCATTTGAATAGCTGTGTGTTCCCCGCCACGCCTCGTCATATATAGCCCCTCCCCCTTGTCTGGGCACTTTGATAGACAGTTTACCCATCCAATCCTGGACAAGGGGGAGGGGCTATATATGACGAGGCGCGGTGGGGAACACACAGCTATTCAAATGAAATCTGTAATGTTCCCCGCGCTGATCAACTAGATGGTGGCGGGAGGGGGGGGACTAGACAGCCCCCTCTCCACCCGCTCTCCGCCCCCTCTCAACCCACTCTCTGCCCCCTCTCCACCCGCTCTCCGCCCCCTCTCCACCCACTCTCCGCCCCCTCTCCACCCACTATCCGCCCCCTCTCCACCCGCTCTCCACCCGCTCTCCGCCCCCTCTCCACCCACTCTCCGCCCCCTCTCCACCCGCTCTCCGCCCCCTCTCCACCCACTCTCAGCCCACTCTCCGCCCCCTCTCCGCCCCCTGTCCGCCCCCTGTCCGCCCCCTCCTCGCCTCCTCTCCACCCACTCTCCGCCCCCTCTCCACCCACTCTCAGCCCCCTCTCTACCCACTATCCGCCCCCTCCTCGCCTCCTCTCCACCCATTCTCCACCTGCTCTCCACCCGCTCTCCACCCGCTCTCTGAAAAAAAAAAGTATCTGTGAAGCATTGGGAGCATTTGCGCGAGTAAAAGTACTCGCGCAAATGCTCAGTACCGGTCCCGATAGCGATACTAGTATGGGTATCGGGACAACCATAATTCTAACTGTTCCTAACTGTAGCGACCCGAACCGTTGCGTGGAAGCGAGGAATTATATGACACTTTCTGTATCTCCAGACCATGGATCCCCCTCAGGAGTCATTTTCTGGGGGTGTCGGGTACAAGGGGGTGAAATCGATATTTAGATTGAGGAGCGGAACGGACGCTCCGCATCCTTTTCTTGACCTAAATAACAATATCATGTCCCGTCGGCGGCAGCGGGAAGATTTCTCCTCCTCTGAATGTTTCATGCGGTTTGGGAGTCATTTGACTTTATTCAGGAAATTTAATGTTTCTTCTCTTTTCTTTTTATCCATCAGCAGAGACTTGGCTCTCATTTTCCTCCAATCATCTTCTTTTATTTGTTTTCTGGAAAGGTTTATGAGGACAGAAAACAAACAGCGGAAACTATTTTCAGAGGAAAACAGAATTCCAAGGGAGACGTAGAAATTTATTCAAGAGGTGAGAAGGAAATTTAACTTCCCATTCTGAGGGACGGTTAGAAAGGATCTCCCGCTGCTTCATCTCCTCCTGTAATTTATGGGCAGAATGCTTTAAATTTACTTCTAAAAGTAGAAAAAGGAAAAGCGTCTTCTTATAACTCCATGGGTTTCTGCGTTTCTGCGGCAATTTTAGTGATTTTCTTTTCAATATCATTAATATGTGGAATTACACTTTAACTACCAGAAGCTGGACTTCCTTTATTCCAGTGCTAATTAACTTGTTTAGCTGGTTTATGAAGGCTTGTTAACCACTTCCTGACCACCCCACAGCACGTTTATTGCTACAGGGTGGCTGTGCTGGGCATATCCCCCAGCACTCTGACCCCTCTACACCCCAGATATCTCCCCAGCACTCTGACCCCTTCTACACCCCAGATATCTCCCCAGCACTCTGACCCCTCTACACCCCAGATATCTCCCCAGCACTCTGACCCCTCTACACCCCAGATATCTCCCCAGCACTCTGACCCCTCTACACCCCAAATATCCCCCCAGCACTCTGACCCCTCTACACCCCAGATATCCCCCCAGCACTCTGACCCCTCTACACCCCAGATATCTCCCCAGCACTCTGACCCCTCTACACCCCAGATATCCCCCCAGCACTCTGACCCCTCTACACCCCAGATATCCCCCCAGCACTCTGACCCCTCTACACCCCAGATATCCCCCCAGCACTCTGACCCCTCTACATCCCAGATATCCCCCCAGCACTCTGACCTCTCTACACCCCAGATATCCCCCCAGCACTCTGACCCTTCTACACCTCAGATATCCCCCCACCACTCTGACCCCTCTACACCCTGCTTTTGGGAAAGTGCAGGGGGCCCCCTATGCAGATGGGGCCCCTGAGCAGTGCCCAGGTGTGCCCTCTCATTAAGACAGCCCTGGTGCTGGGCAGGATCATATACAGTATATCACAAAAATAAGTACACCCTTCAGTCACATTTGTGTAAATCTTTTCTTGTATCTTTCATGTGACAACACTGAAGAAATGACACTTTGTATCTCCAAATTAGCCCCAATTAGGCATTTTCCCTCCCCCGGTGTCATGTGACTGGTTAGTGTTACAAGGTCTCAGGTGTGATAAATTTGGTGTTATCGCTCTCACTCTCTCATACTGGTCACTGGAAGGACAACATGGCCCCTCATGGCAAAGATCTCTCTGAGGATCTGATATAAAGAATTGTGTCTCTACATAAAGATGGCCGAGGATACAAGAAGATCGCCAAGACCCTGAAACTGATCTGCAGCCCGGGGGCCGGGACCATCCAGCGGGATAACAGGACGGGTGAGATGCTGTATATATAAAGGATCTGGGAATTTGGCGCGCTGCCGGCGGCTCCCTTTCGCTGTGATTCTACACGACAGGAGCTGATCATCCCACGGAATCGATGTCTGCCGGCGGCCGCTGATCGTTCTGTACACAGGCAGATCGCCGTTCCGTCAGTACAGAAGGCATGTGAGATATCACTAAGCGCTAAGAAAACATGAAATGCGTTAGCTGGCGATGCTCTTCCCCTCTGTTTGTGATTTTTATGGACTTGCTGAAATAAAGGTGATTTTTCTGGACGTGCGGCCAACCAGAATGTTTTATTTTTATTTTACTCACAGGAGGCGAGGATCCCGTGCGACACATCTCTGACTTCATATGAAAGACGTGTTTACATGGGGGTAGATTCAGGTACAGCTGCGCGCTCCTTACGGAGGCGCAGTGTACCCTTTTTACCCTGCGCCTACGCAAATTATTTGCGCTACGCTTCATTCATGAAGCAGTAGCCACGTAATTTGCGTGGGCGCTCTTCAAAAATGCCCGGCGTAAGGGCGCCTAATGTAAATGATCCCATAGGGGGCGGGAATGATTTAAATTAGGTGCGTTCCTGCGCCGAGCGTAGAGCGCATGCTCCGTCGGGAAACTTTCCCGACGTGCATTGCGGTAAATGACGTCGCAAGGACGTCATTTGCTT
Source organism: Rana temporaria (assembly GCF_905171775.1). Lineage (NCBI taxonomy): Eukaryota > Metazoa > Chordata > Amphibia > Anura > Ranidae > Rana > Rana temporaria. The sequence goes on along the minus strand of NC_053491.1, from coordinate 1,215,200 downwards.
CAAAGTGAACGTGAATGGCGTCCAGCGACATTCACGATTCACTTACGCAAACTACGTAAATTTCAAACCTCGCGACGCGGGAACGACGGGTATACGTAACATTGGCTGCCCCTGCTATTAGCATGTGCAGCCTTGCGCGAAACCCGACGTACGCAAACGACGTAAACTGCGTACGCAGGGCTCGCGGAACGTTGTGAATCGGCGTTAGTATGCAATTTGCATACTATACGCTGACCACAACGGGAGCGCCACCTAGCGGCCATCGCAAGAATGCAGCCTAAGATATGCGGGCATAAGAGCCTTATGCCGCGCATATCTTAGGCTGCAGTCGGCGTAACGAGGTTCCTGAATCAGGAGCATTCGTTACGCCGGCGCAAGTAAGCAATTGCGCTGTGTAACTTATGGTTACGCAGGCGCAATTGCTTCTTGAATCCGGGCCAATGATATCTGAGGATTGCTCTGATTTGTATGTTTTGTATGTTTTGTATGTTTTGTATCATTTTGTATCGTTTTGTATGTTTTGTATGTTTTGTATCATTTTGTATCGTTTTGTATGTTTTGTATGTTTTGTATCATTTTGTATGTTTTGTATCGTTTTGTATGTTTTGTATGTTTTGTATCATTTTGTATCTTTTGTATGTTTTGTATCGTTTTAGAGCTTGATTGTATTTATCATCCTGATGAAGCTATTGTCCCCGTGAAACGCGTTGAAGTCACAGCAAGCAACCCATCACCTAAAAATGGCACAGACGACGAGGAAAGCGCAATACATGATAGATATTTCAATCGTCTCGCTTTTGGTTCCGTTAAAGTCCTGATTTCTTTAGTTGGCTTTTTTGTGCATCCAGTATATCCCGGAATAGGATGTGGTAGCGGACCCGATTAGTGCCGTAAATCCTGAAGGTTCCCATTGGTGATTCCTCCCTCCCTTTCACTTAGTATTGCTTCCATTTAACTAGCGGAGGGACCAGTAGTAGCTGGCGGTCAATTTTCTTGGGGGGTGGGGAGCAGCCTGCGGCCCCCTACCCTTCCTGTTCCAACATGACTGCGCACCAGAGCACAAAGCAAGGTCCATAGAAGACATGGAGGAGCGAGTTTGGGGTGGAGGAACTTGACTGGCGGCCTGCACAGAGTCCTGACCTCAACCCGATAGAGCACCTTCGGGAAAAAAAGTAGAGCGGAGACAGTGAGCCAGGCCTTCTCATCCAACATCAGTGCCTGACCTCACAAATGCTCTTCTGGAAGAACGGTCAAACATTCCCATAGACACGCCCCTAAACCTTGTGGACAGCCTTCCGATAGACACACCCCTAAACCTTGTGGACGGCCTTCCCATAGACACACCCCTAAACCTTGTGGACAGCCTTCCGCTAGACACACCCCTAAACCTTGTGGACATACCTTCCCATAGACACACCCCTAAACCTTGTGGACAGCCTTCCCATAGACACACCCCTAAACCTTGTGGACAGATCTTCCCATAGACACACCCCTAAACCTTGTGGACTGCCTTCCCATAGACACACCCCTAAACCTTGTGGACAGCCTTCCCATAGACACACCCCCTAAACCTTGTGGACAGACCTTCCCATAGACACACCCCTAAACCTTGTGGACAGCCTTCCGCTAGACACACCCCTAAACCTTGTGGACATACCTTCCCATAGACACACCCCTAAACCTTGTGGACAGCCTTCCCATAGACACACCCCTAAACCTTGTGGACAGATCTTCCCATAGACACACCCCTAAACCTTGTGGACTGCCTTCCCATAGACACACCCCTAAACCTTGTGGACAGCCTTCCCATAGACACACCCCCTAAACCTTGTGGACAGACCTTCCCATAGACACACCCCTAAACCTTGTGAACAGCCTTCCCATAGACACACCCCTAAACCTTGTGGACGGCCTTCCCATAGACACACCCCTAAACCTTGTGGACAGCCTTCCCATAGTCACACCCCTAAACCTTGTGGACGGCCTTCCCATAGACACACCCCTAAACCTTGTGGACAACCTTCCCAGAGACACACCCCTAAACCTTGTGGACAGACCTTCCCATAGACACGCCTCTAAACCTTGTGGACGGCCTTCCCATAGACACACCCCTAAACCTTGTGGACGGCCTTCCCATAGACACACCCCTAAACCTTGTGGACGGCCTTCCCATAGACACCCCCCTAAACCTTGTGAACAGCCTTCCCATAGACACACCCCTAAACCTTGTGGACGACCTTCCCATAGACACACCCCTAAACCTTGTGGACAGACCTTCCCATAGACACACCCCTAAACCTTGTGGACAGACCTTCCCATAGACACACCCCTAAACCTTGTGGACAGACCTTCCCATTGACACACCCCTAAACCTTGTGGACAGCCTTCCCATAGACACACCCCTAAACCTTGTGGACAACCTTCCCATAGACACACCCCTAAACCTTGTGGACAGCCTTCCCATAGACACACCCCTAAACCTTGTGGACAGCCTTCCCATAGACACACCCCTAAACCTTGTGGACGGTCTTCCCATAGACACACCCCTAAACCTTGTGGACCGCCTTCCCATAGACACACCCCTAAACCTTGTGGACAGACCTTCCCATAGGCACACCCCTAAACCTTGTGGACGGCCTTCCCATAGACACACCCCTAAACCTTGTGGACCGCCTTCCCATAGACACACCCCTAAACCTTGTGGACGGCCTTCCCATAGACACACCCCTAAACCTTGTGGACGGCCTTCCCATAGACACCCCCCTAAACCTTGTGGACGGCCTTCCCATAGACACACCCCTAAACCTTGTGGACGGCCTTCCCATAGACACACCCCTAAACCTTGTGGACGGCCTTCCCATAGACACACCCCTAAACCTTGTGGACAGACCTTCCCATAGACACACCCCTAAACCTTGTGGACGGCCTTCCCATAGACACACCCCTAAACCTTGTGGACGGCCTTCCCAGAAGAGTAGAAGCTGTTATAGCTGCAAAGGGCGGAGCCAACTCAATATTGAACCCTATGGACGAATGCCTCGTACACACGATCGGAAATTCCGACAACAAAACCGTGGATTTTTTCCGACGGATGTTGGCTCAAACTTGTCTTGCATACACACGGTCACACAAATCTTGTCTGGAATTCCGACCGTCAAGAACGCGGTGACGTACAATACGTACGACGCGCCGAGATCAATGTAGTTCAATAGGCAATTTGGCTCTTCTGCTTGATCCCGAGCATGCGTGTTTTTTCGGGAATTGCATACAGATGATCGGAATTTCCTCCAAGAACTTTTCTTGTCGGAAAATTGGAGAACCAGTTCTCAAATTTTTGGTGTCGGAAATTCTAACAGAAAAAGTCAGATGGTGCGTACACACGATCGGAATTTCTGACAAAAAGCTCCCATCGGACTTTTCTTGTTGGAATTTCCGATCGTGTGTACGCGGCATTAGGCTGGGATGTCATTGAAGGTCATGTGTGTATCAGGCGTCCCAATACTTTTGGCAATATCGTGTATGATGAGATCAGAGGTGACCACCAGGGCCACCATCAGGGGGGGGGTACAGGCAGTACACCTGTACGGGGCCCGGATGGCAACCCACTTTTTTTTAGGGGTCCGGAGGTTCCCAGGGGCCCAGAGGCCCACAGTGCCCCAGATGACAACCCCCCCCTTTTTTTTTATTTATTTTTTATATATATATATTTTTTATAATTTTTTTATTTCTTTTATTTTTTATTTTTTTGTATATATAATATTATTATTATTATTATTATTATTATTATTATTATTATTAAAGGGCTCAGAGGTCAGTGGGGCCCGGATGAAACCCCCTTTTTTTATAATAATAAAAAAAAAATCTTTTATATATATATTATTATTTTTTATTATTAAAGGGCTCAGAGGGCCCAATGTGGCAAACCCCCTTTTTTATTTTTTTTTATAAATGTTTATTTTTTTTATTTTTGTTTATATATATTTTTTATATTATTTTTTTTTATTAAAGGTCCCCATGACCCTGGATGGCAACCCCCTTTTATTTATATATATATATACGATATATATAATATTTCATTAAAGGGCCCAGAGGTTTCTTTTTTTATTTATTTTTTATTAAAGGGCCCAGGGCCCCAGATGGCAACCCCCCTTTTAAAAAAAAAAAAGGTTCTCTGCTCCAGGAGGGCCCATGCCTGAAGCTGTGTAAGGGGCCCCATAATTCCTGATGGCTGCCCTGGTGACCACATGAAATCAGCGATGACCACATAGGTAGGCGTCCCAATACTTTTGGCAATATCGTGTAAGATGAGATCAGAGGTGACCACATAGGTAGGCGTCCCAATACTTTTGACAATATAGTGCAGATACTTGGATGTCCCTCGTGATGTAACGTTACTGAATATATTTCCTCCACATTTATAATCGTTGGATTTGCATTAATCAGAAATCTTCCCGTCATTTGCGCCTCGTTTCCCGCGTTCCTTGAAGTCCCTTCCGTGAGATTTTGTCATCAGATCATTTCATTGGATACCTGAGAAGGGAGAACTCTTTGCCTTCCTTCTTCCTGCTATGAAGAAAAGGGACGATCAAACTGCGCCGATCCCTGACGTCCTCCGACGAGCCCGTCTCCTGACGTCCTCCGACGATCCCGTCTCCTGACGTCCTCCGACGAGCCGCCATGGAAGGCTGAGAAGTTCCCGTGTTCGGAGCAGAAGGTCTAATTACTCGAGTTCCTCCAATCTGAAGAAAATTGCTCCAGTCATTTTGTGCCCTGAGGGGAAGAATGGCTGTCACCTTCCTCCTGTTCCTCCCCTGACGCGTTCCGCTGGCTGAAAAGAACCTTCATGTCAGAAGGTAGAGGAGATATCCGCCACTGATTGCAGACCTCCTAATTGGCCGGGAAATCGTCGCCGAGGTTAATTCTTACCTTAATTTCATTAACACCTTCGCTGCCTCTCTCCGAGAAGAAAAACGGGAAATGAAGATGAATTTTGTATTTGTGAGACTTTAACCTTTTCCCGGCCGGCGCACCAACGCATACGGCGACAGAATGGCACGGCTGGGCGTATATATATGTCCCCTTTAATTTGCCGCCCTGTTGCGAGCTCCGTGACCACGCCCCCGGGGGACCCGCAGACTCAATGTCACAGAGCTGAAGAACGGGGAGATGTTGTGTTTACACTGACGCTCTTTCTAGTGACATGTCACTGATCGTCTGTTCCCTCTCATCGGGAACAGCGATCAGGGACATGTCACGGCAAAGTGTCTTATACCGTCGTATCTTAGGCTGCATTTTCAGGGTGGCGGCTAGGTGGCGCTTCCGTATATTTACGCGAGGAATATGCTAATTAGGTATATACGCCGATTCAGAAACGTACGTCCGGCTGGCACATTTTTTGACATTGTTTACGTTAGGCTTTTAGTTACCCCTGCTATATGAGGCTTAGCTAATGTTAAGTATGGATGTTGTTCCCGCGCCGAGTTTTGAAAATTTTACGTCGTTTGCGTATGTCATTCGCAAATAGGGCTGGACGTCATTTACGTTCACGTCGAAACCAATACGTCCTTGCGGCGTACTTTGGAGCAATGCACACTGGGATATTCCACGGACTGCGCATGCGCCATTCGTGAAATACGTCAAATACGTGGGGTCACAGTGAATTTAAATAAAACACGCCCACATAAAACACATTTGAATTAGGCGGGCTTACGTCGGACGACATACGTTACGCCACCGTAACATAGGGCGCAAGTCCTTTCTGAATACAGAACTTGGGCCCTAATTTACGGCGGCGTAACATATTGCAGATACATTACGCCAGCAGAAATCTATCTGAATCCGGCCCACTGTATATAGCTGGTTGCTAAGGAGCGGGCCAGGAAGCCGGCCGTCGCGTCCTTAGCAACCGATGAGTCATCAGCTGTCAGCGGGAATTCGTGGAACTCCTTATTTAAAGGCTCCCTTGTTAAAGTGTGTTCCAGACGTTTTTTTGTGCGAGTCACATGGCGCTTTGTGAATGGGTGGCTGTCTTCTGGCCAGGGGCGGACTGACCGTTGAGGCTCTCAGGCACTGCCTGAGGGCCCATGCCACTAGGGGGCCCCATCAGGGTTGCCAGGCTCCATAAAACCAGGGACAGTATGTAAAAATCTGTGTCTTTTTTACGTCTGTCCCTGATATGTCCGAAACCGACATGCTTTTGATGTGAAAATCCCGAGATTTTAGCTGCCCCGCCTCTGCACTGCCTCCTGGCATGGTGGCCATCTGTAAGCCCAGGGGCCCCATAATCTTCTATTGCCCAGGGGCCCCATGAGTTGTCAGTCCACCCCTGCTTCTGGGACCCAAATAAGTCCCAGAAGACAGCGTGCCCCATTTCCCAGGAGGCAACGCGAGGACGAGGATGAGACCGAGGAGCTCCTCGGAGAAGGAAGTGGCAGATTAGGAAGACTGCCTAGCAACAGCCATTTCTGGTAAGTAAAATATATATTTTTTTCAAATTTTTTAGGGTGGACCTCTGCTTTAACATGGTTTGCTATGGATGTAGGTCACATCTGTGCGTTTTGCGGCGCTGCGTTTTTTGGTCGGGGATTTTTCCCCCCCCAGCATATTTTGTGTTTTGTGTGTAAAAGACTTCAATGGAGTTTTTTGATGCGTTTTGCATTTTGTGTTTTCTTCTTTCTCTTTAAAGTGAGAAAGAGGAACTTTCCTCGCCCCCTTTCACGCCACATTTGGCATGTCATTTTTTAGGGGGGTGGGGGCGTGTGTACCCTCTTTTTAGTGGGTCTTCCTGTCCCACGTCCTGCTTCCTTTCTTCGGCCGCCTAGGCGACTCCTCCTCTCGCCCTAGGAGGCCCCTCCCTGCCAGCGATCTTCTGGGACACAACTCAGGTCCCAGAAGATCGGCTGGCCAATAGGAGAGCACGGCGCGACTCATGCATGCACAGTGCATGCCCGGCTGTGAAGCCGTAAGCTGTCACGGCCGGGTGCCCACAGTTACGATGACGTGCCGAGGAGAGGAGCGAGCCTCCCGGGCGGCCACATCGCTGGACCATGGGACAGGTGTCGGTTTAGTCAGCAGCTGTGCTTTTTGTAGCTGCTGACTTTTAAAAAGCTAGAACTCCTCTTTAACACACTGTGTATAGCTGGTTGCTAAGGAGCAGGCCAGGAAGTCGGCCGCAGCGTCCTTAGCAACCGATGAGTCATCAGCTGTCAGCGGGAATTCCTTATTGAAAGGCTCCCTTGTTATGATGGCCGCCTAAGCTGTCACGGGAACTTGGCATCAAATCAGATAGCTGCCTCCCCCAAGTAATCCATATCAGCCTCCCCTCCCCCGTAGAATACCTGCACCTGCCAATCGGTTGGGGGGGGGTGTGTGTAACGAAACATCCCACACTCTGCTTGAGTTCTTTCATCATATACCACTTCCTCTATATACCTCTATATACCACTTCCTCTATATACCTCTATATACCACTTCCTCTATATACCACTTCCTCTATATACCTCTATATATCACTTCCTCTATATACTTCTATATACCACTTCCTCTATATACCTCTATATACCTCTATATATCACTTCCTCTATATACCTCTATATACCACTTCCTCTATATACCTCTATATACCACTTCCTCTATATACCTCTATATACCACTTCCTCTATATACTTCTATATACCACTTCCTCTATATACCTCTATATACCACTTCCTATATATACCTCTATATACCACTTCCTCTATATACCTCTATATACCTCTATATACCACGTCCTCTATATACCGTTATATACCGCTTCCTCCAGTCTGAATATAGATATCATATATTCCAACCGCTGACAAGCACACAACAAGACAATACTCGTGTGATTGCTGAACATGGACTGTTTATTAGAACCAGAACACAAGTCTTATATACAGTAGAAGAGGAGTTTGCCCCCTCCTGCTCATATTACTCTAACAATACTCCTGTAACCAGAAACATAAATTAACATGAGCTAATTAACTAATCCCTTAAAGCAGCCCATGTGACTCAGGGCCCTCCTGGTCATTGTTATGATAAATCAGGATTTCACTACAGGTCAGACTTGGGGGGCTAAAACAAGGGTTTCCTAACCTTTCCAAGGGTTTCTGGGTCCCACGAGGGCCCTCCCGTCACAGGGGGTAACTTCATACACTTTCCCATTGGGGCCCCTGATGTAATTAGCAGAGTTTTCTTCTCTGGTGTGAGGTCATCTTCAGGGTTCATGTCGTGGGGCCCCTCCAGGGTCTAACAACCGGCTTGAATAAGAAGGTTTTACAGTAAAAGCAATGATAGCGGTCTGAGGATTGCGGAATGTTCCGGGGGGGGGCCGCCGCCGGTGTCACACGTGTTATGTATTCCGTAGATTTGTGTTTTCTGCATTCAGTGAACTTCCCGAGCCCCGTCCGTCCCGCGGGTAGTCGGTGATGTGAGGCCTCCATTGGGGAGAAGACACACCGGCCGGCAATATTCTGCCTCATTAGCTTTACATCTATTGATCTGAAAACGGCGTGCTTTCATTTTCCTGTTAGGAGTCTCTTCTAATGAGATTCATCCATTACAGAGATTCGCCTTCTGCTTATTGAGAGGAGACGTTCTCTGCTGAGAGATATCACCAGACCGAGGACTTCTGGCTCCGTGTTTAGAGACGGTGATTTGCAGAATTGGGATCCTGGGCTTCTCGCCTCTTCCGGGCTCCGGGGCTTTCCTTCTGGGTGCGGCCGCTACTTCCAGCCAATCCCAGAGGGGGGCGCTGTTTTAAAAGACTAGCATGCGGATTGCTCAGTGTTCCAGAAAGGTGGACTCCCCTGCGGTTCCTCTGTGCTTCACATAGGGGTGCGCAGCCTATTGCATTAGGGTGTGCACCCCAAATGTATTAAAACATGGATGGTGTCAGTAGAGCAGAGGTTGTTGTCAGTAGGGCTGTGGACAGTGCGGTAGATTCAGTAACATTTGCGCATTTTGTACGTAGGCGCAGGGCACTGTTTTTGCCCTGCGCCCCGCAAATTTTCTGCGCTACCCTCGATTCACGGAGCAGTAGCTCCGTAAATTGCGTGGGCGCTTCGGCAAAATGCCCGGCATAAGCGTGTGCAATTTAAATGATCCCGTAGGGGGCGGGAATCATTTAAATTAGGCGCGTTCCCGCGCCAAGCGTAGTACGCATGCTCCGTCGGGAAACTTTCCCGACGTGCATTGCGGTAAATGACGTCGCAAGGACGTCATTTGCTTCAAAGTGAACGTGAATGGCGTCCAGCGCCATTCACGATTCACTTACGCAAACGACGTAAATTTCAAATTTCGCGACGCGGGAACGACGGGTATACTTTAGCATTGGCTGCCCCTGCTGTAGAAGGGGCAGCCTTACGCAAAAAACCGACGTACGCAAACAACGTAAACTGCGTACGCAGGGCTCGCGTAGGGTAGTGAATCGGCATTAGTATGCAATTTGCATACTATACGCAGACCACTACCGGAACGCCACCTAAAGCCTGGGTAAGAATGCAGCCTAAGATATGAGGGCATAAGAGCCTTATGCCACGCATATCTTAGGCTGCCGTCGGCGTAACGAGCGCTCTGAATCAGGAGAAGTCGTTACGCCGGGGCAAGTAAGCAATTGCGCTGCGTAACTATGGTTACGCAGGCGCAATTGCTCTTTGAATCTGGGCCAGTGTCAGTATCTTTTAATATTTATTATTTTAATCTTTTTGTTTTTTACATTTTTTTCTGGGGGCATTGGTGCAATATCAGCAGGGGAATCTGCACCTCAAGCGGTGATTAGGGTGTGCCCAGGCACAGCCGGCACACCCCCTGCGCACGCCTATGGTGCTCCATGTGATGCCCCTCTGGAGGGCCGGGACGATCATTGTCCTGATGGATTGCACAGCACGAGAGGTCATTATGTGATATCTCCACACTGCACGATTGCTGGTAATCACAGATTCCAACTGTCACTGATTTGGAGCAATGTCCCTCTGTCCCTCTTTCCCCCCCATTTGTCCCTCATGTTGGTCTGATCTATAGAGTTGTATATAAAATTAACTTTTTATCTTTCAAAAAGTGTTTCCCAGAGCTAAACCTTCCATCTGATTCCTAAAATTGCTGAATTTGTAAATTCCAAAAGCCAATATAAAGAATAGAAGTGGTAAAAAAAAATCCCTTGTGGGTTTAACCACTTCACTACCGGCCCATAGTCATTTGACATCCACAGAGGGGATCTCCCATCCTGGGTGGGCGTCATATGACGTCCTGGACTTTGTGCGGTGATATCCGAATGATGGGGCAGCTAGAGGCCTTATTCAGATATCATTCTTTAGTGCCGGCGATTTTGTGCACCATAAGAACTATCATAGCGGCAGTTCTGCCACTTGATCGTTCTTATAGGCGACGGGAGTGGACAAACCTCCCTCACGCCGCCATCCGGTGCTTCTCCGGGATCTCCCGTGCCATCAGGGGCCGGAGAAAAAATCGTCCGGCGCTAGGGTGACCACATTTCCAAACTACCATTCAGGGACACCCCCCCCCCCCCCCCTTCCAAAAAATCAGATTGTGCGGTAATGAATAACAGCACAGTGATTGAACACAAGAGGCAGGATTTATGATTTCTCCAATCACAAGCAGGGGGCGGAGATTGTGCTCCTCCAGGCATTCCCGGCCAGGGCAAGTACTGTCAGTGAGTAAAGCAGTGATGTGGCGGCCTTTTTTGGGGGCATCAGATTGGCCCGGGGGGTAGCTGTGTCAGTTTCATTCCGGGACACTGTATTGTCCTGGAATGAAGGTGCCCGGGACAGTCCTGCAAAATGTGGGACTGTCCCGGGCAATCCGGGACACGTGGTCACCCTATCCGGCGCAGGCTAGGAAGCATAGAGATGACTGGTGACCAGATGGTCACCAGTCATCTCTATGACCGTCGGAGGCTGATGTAGAATAATAAAAGTTTGAACCGGGCAGGACTTCAGCAATGCAGGTTTATTAATAACCGGTAACATACAGGTTTATGTTCAAAGTATTACAAGATACAGGCCTAATTTATACATTTTCTTACAATGCAAGCATATTAGATATTGGTATTCTTATCCTATAACCAAATTGAAACAATAGTGAATTGTTCTCACCTTGAACCAGAATGGGTCTTTTCTGCCAATTCTTGTGTAGCGCCCCCCTTACTTTCAGTATGGGCACTACTCTAAAGTTAATGGGAATGGGAGAGTTAGTTTACTCCCATTCACAATCTATTGAAATTTGGGCTGTTGTCAATTCAGAACTGTCCTGTAGGTCAGTCTGCGCTCCAGGAGTGCATTACCACCCCTGGGCGACAGTTGGCGCTAGAGGGGTCCTCACAGACCCACCTCCCCAGCAGCCAATCAGAGGAGTGTTTCCCTCTTTGGGTATGCTGGAGGGGGGGGGGTATATCTGTGGCAACCGCCATGTTTTGTTCTGTTCTGTTCGGGGCCCAAGTTCAAGGTGCGGTATCCACCTTCAGGGTACGCGCATCCATGGGCCCCGCCACCGTGGTCTACTTGACCGAAGTTGCGCACCATGCGGAGCTTCACCCTGACATTGAGAGGGGCCCCAGCGACTTGCTGGGTCCCAGACCTTCATTGAGAGGATCCTAAGCTGAGAGATGTATGGTGGGGAAACGGCTCGGGGAGAAGCTAGAGATAAAGGTTGTCCAGGAGGCCTAGACGAACCATCGGTGATCCGGTCACCACGTAGCATGACAGGTACACTAAAGCTGTCAATCGGTGACCCTTATTTAAACTAACTGGGAGGATTAGCTCCATTCAATCCTTCATATCCAAAATTTCTAAGCCTGTGGCAGAGGCCTTGAGTTGGGCCTGTGGCAGAGGTCTGTTCCTCTCAGTGATTTGCAAGTGGGGCTCCGGCTGCCAGGCCTGTGACAACCGCCTGTCCGGGGGCACTTTGCCCACTTTAGTTGGAGTGGCGACAAGTTGAGCTAAATTATTGCCGAGAGCAGGCTTGCTCTCCTTCATATCCAGGGCCTGATACTAAAGTTCTCTCCTCGCTCATCATCCTTTCTCTATAGTGTGCCATGTTGATGTTGGCTGTGTTGGGCCTTGGAATAAAGCATTGAAAACGTAATTGATGTCTGGACACTCGCTCTGTACCTACACTCACAAGTGTCAACCCTAGACTAAAAGAAAGAGGGTAACTTAATACGCCGATCCCAAACTATCCAGCCGCTTCTTCGGGGGGTGAGCGCTACACTTGGTAACCCGTTACCTGATGGGGACCAGTTGGTCGACCGGCTTGACCGAGTTTGTGAGGGAAGTTCACCTGAGACCACACTCTGGAACAAGTTAAGAAGTTTTCCCCATTTGACTTGTACGAGGAAACAAGTTACAGACAGATATTTGCCTACTGGTTCTGACCGCTTGCCACCCGTGCTATAGGGCTGCATAGACAAGCAGTCAGCCTGATAGACGCCTATCTGACTTGTCTGACTAACAATTGTAAAACTGGCTCTTATATACCCTCACAAGCCTTATCTTAGCCATCTCTCCTAGATATGATTGGTTGCTAAGATCTACGTCAATGTAACAACCTGTCCTACAATCAGACAAACTTAATTATTGCCAGAGTTCCTACATGTTCATTAAAGTGATTTATAACTGGTTTTGTACAATTAAAAACACCTGTATAGAGACAGTCTGGCACCCAACTATGTTAGCCACAACTTCAAGGATGACAGATTTATGACTTTCGGAGAATGAACTTTCAACAACCCCACCTTATCTGTTATGTCTCACTAATCCTGGGCCAGATTCACAGAAAAGATACGACGGCGTTTCTCTGAAACGCCGTCGTATCTCTCAGAGTATCTATGCGGCTGGTTCATAGAATCAGTTCCGCATAGATAGCCCTAAGATCCGACAGGTGTAATTGTCTTACACCGTCGGATCTTAGGATGCAATACCGCGGCCGCCGCTGGGTGGATTTCGCGTCGTATTCCCGTTGCAAAGTTAGGCGTCGTTTTACCTGCCCTAACTTTACACAGCCCATGTTAAAGTATGGCTGTCGTTCCCGCGTCGAATTTTACATTTTTTTTTTCTTGCGTAAGACGTCCGGGAATACGAAAGTACGCTACGCACGTCGCCGTTCGAAAAAATGACGTCACTTCGCGCAAAGCACGGCGGGAATTTCAAAACGGAACATGCGCAGTAGGTCCAGGGTCCAGGTCCACGCCCCTTTGAATTACGTGGGCATACGCCGGCGTAAGTTTTCACGCAAGTGCTTGGTGAATCAGGCACTTGCGATGAAAACTTGCGGCGGTGTAACGTATATACCATACGTTACGCCGCCGCGATTCTACGTGAATCTGGCCCCCTATGTGTATGTATTTATAAATTTGGTTTCATAAAAAAGGTACTGTATTATTTACATTATATATATACATACATGTACACATACACACACACACATATACAGTGAGGAAAATAAGTATTTGAACACCCTGCTATTTTGCAAGTTCTCCCACTTGGAAATCATGGAGGGGTCTGAAATTGTCATCGTAGGTGCATGTCCACTGTGAGAGAAATAATCAAAAAATTTTTTCCCAGAAATCACAATTTATGATTTTTTAACTATTTATTTGTATGATACAGCTGCAAATAAGTATTTGAACACCTGTCTATCAGCTAGAATTCTGACCCTCAAAGACCTGTTAGTCTGCCTTTAAAATGTCCACCTCCACTCCATTTATTATCCTAAATTAGATGCACCTGTTTGAGGTCATTAGCTGCATAAAGACACCTGTCCACCCCATACAATCAGTAAGAATCCAACTACTAACATGGCCAAGACCAAAGAGCTGTCCAAAGACACTAGAGACAAAATTGTACACCTCCACAAGGCTGGAAAGGGCTATGGGGAAATTGCCAAGCAGCTTGGTGAAAAAAGGTCCACTGTTGGAGCAATCATTAGAAAATGGAAGAAGCTAAACATGACTGTCAATCTCCCTCGGACTGGGGCTCCATGCAAAATCTCACCTCGTGGGGTCTCAATGATCCTAAGAAAGGTGAGAAATCAGCCCAGGACTACACGGGAGGAGCTGGTCAATGACCTGAAAAGAGCTGGGACCACCGTTTCCAAGGTTACTGTTGGTAATACACTAAGGCCTCGTACACACGACCAGTTTCCTCGGCAGAATTCAGCTTCCGACCGAGTTTCTGGCTGAATTCTGCCGAGAAACCCGGCCGTGTGTACACTTTCGGCCGAGGAAGCCGACGAGGAGCTCGGCGAGGAAATAGAGAACATGTTCTCTATTTCCTCGTTGTTCTATGGGAGCTCTCGCCCCGCCGAGCTCCTCGGCGGCTTCAGGGCTGAACTGGCCGAGGAGCTCGATGTGTTTGGCACGTCGAGTTCCTCGGCCGTGTGTACGAGGCTTAAGACGTCATGGTTTGAAATCATGCATGGCACGGAAGGTTCCCCTGCTTAAACCAGCACATGTCAAGGCCCGTCTTAAGTTTGCCAATGACCATTTGGATGATCCAGAGGAGTCATGGGAGAAAGTCATGTGGTCAGATGAGACCAAAATAGAACTTTTTGGTCATAATTCCACTAACCGTGTTTGGAGGAAGAAGAATGATGAGTACCATCCCAAGAACACCATCCCTACTGTGAAGCATGGGGGTGGTAGCATCATGCTTTGGGGGTGTTTTTCTGCACATGGGACAGGGCGACTGCACTGTATTAAGGAGAGGATGACCGGGGCCATGTATTGCGAGATTTCTTCCCTGAGTTAGAGCTTTGAAGATGGGTCGAGGCTGGGTCTTCCAACATGACAATGACCCGAAGCACACAGCCAGGATAACCAAGGAGTGGCTCTGTAAGAAGCATATCAAGGTCTCCAGACCTAAACCCAATAGAGAATCTTTGGAGGGAGCTCAAACTCCGTGTTTCTCAGCGACAGCCCAGAAACCTGACTGATGTAGAGAAGATCTGTGTGGAGGAGTGCGCCAAAATCCCTCCTCCAGTGTGTGCAAAGCTGGTGAAAAACTACAAGAAACGTTTGACCGCTGTAATTGCAAACAAAGGCGACTGTACCAAATATTAACATTGATTTTCTCAGGTGTTCAAATACTTATTTGCAGCTGTATCATACAAAGAAATAGTTATCATAAATTGTGATTTCTGGATTTTTTTTTTTAATTATGTCTCTCACAGTGGACATGCACCTACCATAACAATTTCAGACCCCTCCATGATTTCCAAGTGGGAGAACTTGCAAAATAGCATACTTATTTTCCTCACTGTATATATATATATTACACACACACATACACAGCGAATTACTTTATGCAATATTTTCTAATCATTCAAAAAAAATTAACAGTTTTTAATGAGGCACAATAAGACCCTGTCAAGCTTAAAGCGGGGGTTCACCCTTAGAGGGCACTTTTCCCCCTTAGATTCCTGCTCGTTTTGTCTAGGGGAATCGGCTAGTTGTTTTAAAATATGAGCAGTACTTACCGTTTACGAGATGCATCTTCTCCGTCGCTTCCGGGTATGGGCTGCGGGACTGGGCGTTCCTATTTTGATTGACAGTCTTCCGAGATGCTTCCGACGGTCGCATCCATCGCGTCACGATTTTCCGAAAGAAGCCGAACGTCGGTGTGCAGGCGCAGTATAGAGCCGCACCGACGTTCGGCTTCTTTCGGCTACGAGTGACGCGATGGATGCGACCGTCGGAAGCCTCTCGGAAGACTGTCAATCAAGAAGGAACGCCCGCTCCCGAAGACCCATACCCGGAAGCGACGGAGAAGATGCATCTCGAAAACGGGTAAGTACTGCTCATATTTTAATATAAATAGCCGATTCCCCTAGACAAAACGAGCAGGAAGCTAAGGGGAGAAAAAAAAAAAAAAGAAATGGTTGAACTCCCGCTTTAATGAATGTCCTGTACATAACTTCCTCATAATTATTTCAAAACACCTGTTGATAAGAAGTCTTCTCTTTTCTTATCTCTATGATTTGTATGCTTTTAGCTGTTGTCAAAATGTTTCTTGTTTAACTGCTTGCCGACCAGCCGCTGTATAACTGGCAGGTCGGCTCCCCTGCGCGAGAGCCCGTAGCTATACGTCGGCTCTCGTGCAGGCCACTAGGTGCGCGCACACACCCCACTCGCCCCCGACTCCCGTGCGCGTGCCCCGCGATCGCTCATTACAGAGCGAGGACCGGAAGCTGGGTGTGTAAACACACAGCTCCCGGTCCTGTCAGGGGGAGAAATGCCTGATTGTCTGTTCATACAATGTATGAAACAGCGATCAGTCATTTCCCCTAGTCAGTCCCACCCCCCCTACAGTTAGAACACACCCAGGGAACATACTTAACCCCTTCCCCGCCCCCTAGTGTTAACCCCTTCCCTGCCAGTGGCATTTTTATAGTAATCCAATGCATTTTTATAGCACTGATTGCTATAAAAATGACAATGGTCCCAAAAATTTGTCAAAAGTGTCCGAAGTGTCCGCCATAATGTCGCAGTACTGAAAAAAATCGCTGATCGCCGCCAATAGTAGTAAAAAAAAAATATTAATAAAAATGTCATAAAACTACCCCTTATTTTGTAAACGCTAAAACTTTTGTGCAAACCAATCAATAAACGCTTACTGCAAAAAAAAAAATCCGAAAAATATGTAGAAGAATACGCATCGGCCTAAAATGTTTTTTTATATATTTTTGGGGGATATTTATTACAGCAAAAAGTAAAAAATATAAAAAAAATTCAAAATTGTCGCTCTATTTTTGTTTATAGCGCAAAAACTAAAAACCACAGAGGTGATCAAATACCACCAAAAGAAAACTCTATTTGTGAGAAAAATGGACGCCAATTTTGTTTGGGAGCCACATCGCACGACCGCGCAATTGTCAGTTAAGCCCCGTACCTTTAGGCAGCTAAATGCCCAAGCCAGGTTTTGCGATTCGGCACTGCGTCGCTTTAACAGACAATTGCGCAGTTGTGCGACGTGGCTCCTAAACAATATTGGCGTCTTTTTTTCCCCACAAATAGAGATTTCTTTTGGTGGTATTTGATCACCTCTGCCGTTTTTATTTTTTGCGCTATAAACAAAAATAGAGCGACAATTTTGAAAAAAATGCAATATTTTTTACTTTTTGCTATAATAAATATCCCCCAAAAACATATATACATTTTTTTTTTCCTCAGTTTAGGCCGATACGTATTCTTCTACATATTTTTGGTAAAAAAAATCGCAATAAGCGTTTATCGATTGGTTTGTGCAAAATTTATAGCGTTTACAAAATAGGGGATAGTTTTATCACCACGTGACTACATCCCCTGATGAAGTCACGTGGTGTGACGAACACGTGTCGGGACTCAGAGCATTAACCGGGAGCAGCACCGAACGGACGGCAGACGAGCGCGGTGCTCGTGGATACATGACCGCCACCTCACTGCTCCATGTGAGTTTTATTTATGGTTTTTAGTTATTAAAATTGCTTGTACAGTTTTATGCTATGTGCATTTTCTCCTCCCTCCGTCCCCTGCCTTCTTCATCCTGACACGAGCAGACGGCCTCATACCAGCTAAAGAGCCAAAAGTTGTTGACAGTGAGAAGTAGTAGGAGACGAGTTCGGCACTCGTGGAGATGTGCATTTTTTCCCTACACACTGTGTAAGTTGTGTAAGTGGACGCTTAATCTGCCACCCTGCTAATCACATCCCTTTCCCTACAGCTTATGAGTGTTAGGAGGACAAGGCTACAACCTTTTTTTATTATTCTTGTTTCTTTATGTGTGACCAACTATTGAGAACTGGCAGCAAGATATCCACCCAATAGAAAACTGGTAACGTTTTGATCCTATGTGTTTGACCCTTTTATGTCAGCTGGAAGGTAAGCTGCACTAGTCACCGAGGTGTGGGCTGCATGCGTTTGTTTGGATTTGTCTGGACTGAATACCCCTTGTAGAATTTGGAACCTTTTCCATTTTAACCATTTCCTCACTGCTGCACCAGTCCCAGTGTTGAACTGCGGTCCTTTTCTTTTGGTTTGCACTCACCTAAGACTTTATGTTCACGTTTTAAGTTTTTGCTTTGATTTTCACATACACCTTTCTTTTCAAGACTCCACTGTACCATTTTACAGTCCAGTTAGGACTGTACCTATTTAAAACCGTTAAGGTTAATTTGTGTCTGCATTACCTGTCACTCCCCAGGCCCTATTAGCCCGTTCACTCACCATTCCCTCATTTCACTCATCCGGCCAAGCCATACCACAGCGCAGACAATCACCACTTGTTACACCTTTTTTGTCTATAAAGGACAGACTCCCTATTTGTTTGCTGCAGTGTTTACCATATTGCACTCATCCCTTAGCCCACCTCCCTCCTCCTCTCCCCTCTTTTCTCACCTCCCTTTCCCCTTATCCTACACAGCGCAGGAGCTTTCACAATCATTTACACTAATAATATGAAATACATTGGCTAATATGAGATTCTACAACAGGCCCGGGCGCGATGTGATGACGTCACGCCCGGGTACCTGGAAGTAAACAAAGCCGCGATTGCGGCTAGTAAGTATGAGATCGGTGAATTTTTTTTTCACGATCTAATGCTTTCCAGCCTGGAGGAGAGATGTGGGGGGAGGGGGAGGTCTTATTGACCCCGCCTCTCTCCATAAAGAGAACCTGTCACACACCTTCCATTTTACAAGGGATGTTTACATTCCTTGTAATAGGAATAAATTTGAAAAACAAACAGTAAAAAAATAAAAAAAATAAAATAAATTAAAACGCCCCTGTCCCTGGTATCTCGCACTCAGAAGCAAACGCACACGTAAGTCCCGCCCACATATGTAAACGCCGTTCAAACCATATATGTGAGGCATCGCCGCGTGCGTTACAGCGCCAGCAACAATTCTATCCCTAGACCTCCTCTGTAACTCTAAACTGGTAACCTGTAAAAAATTTCAAAGCGTCGCCTATGGAGATTTTTAAGTACCGAAGGTTGGCGCCATTCCATGAGTGTGCGCAATTTTAAAGCGTGACAAGTTAGGTATCTATTTGCTCGGCGTAACATCATCTTTCATATTTTACAAAAACATTGGGCTAACTTTACTGTTTTGTTATTTTTTAATTCATGAAACCATTTTATTTCCCAAAAAAAGGCGTTTAAAAAATTATTGCGCAAATACCGTGCGAGATAAAAAGTTGCAATGACCGTCATTTTATTCCCTAGGGTGTCTGCTAAAAAAAACATATATAATGTTTGGGGGTTCTGAGTAATTTTCTAGCAAAAGAATGATGATTTGTACATGAGGGAGAGAAGTGCCGGAATAGGCCCCCCGGTATTGAGGTGGGTATAAAAGCCCGGTATTGAAGGGGTTAACCAATCTTGTTTTTTTGTACAATTTCCTTAAAACCACTTCCCACCCGGCCACTGCACATATATGGCTGGGTGGGCGCTTCCTCCTTCTAAGTGGACGTTCACGAAAGTCCCTCAGAAGGAGGGGGATCGCGCGCGTGCCCGCACAGTGGTGCAATCACCTGGACACGGCGCATCTCCGATCGGCAGGAGGGGTCTGTGATTGGCCCTCCTAAACACATGACGGCTGTGTCCAATCTGAATGCTAGCCTCTTGCCTACCGACTATGGGCCCCCGGCATTTGAGGGAGCTACAAACATTTAGGAAGATGTTCTGTTATGAAATGCAAAAGGAGATTATTAAGGAGGCCATGATGGCCTCGGCCAGCTTGGGACTCATAGCAGAGGTCATCAGCAAGCCACCTGTCTGGGGCCTCCGGCCATAATCTGTTTATTGTAAGTAGGTCTAGTGTGCTGCCTGAGGGTCTTTCACCCAATGTTATTTGTGATAATTAACTCTGCTTTTGTCTGAAGATGTTCTGTGTTTATACTTATGATAATGTGTATTGTAGATTGTGAGCTAGGAGACGGCAAGTCTGACCTGGAAGCTCAGACCTCTGAGTCATCCAGGGGGTTCATTTATGTCATGTTTATAGTAGATGTCTGTTGTTGTAATTATATTCCCGTGTGCAGTTTGTATTATAATGCCGCGTACACACGGTCGTTTTTTGTGATGAAAAAAACCGACATTTTTAAAAACGTCATTTAAAATGACCGTGTTTGGGGGAAAACGTTGTTTTATGTCTTCTGAAAAACGACAAAAAAACTTAGTTTTTTGTGTCATAAAAAATTATCGTGTGTGTGCTAAAACAACGTTTTTAAACCCGCGCATGCTCAGAAGCAAGTTATGAAGCAAGCTTGAATGGAACAGAGTGCTGCCATACGTGTTGTACGTAACCGCGCTTTGCTAGAGCATTTTGAAAAAAACAATGGTGTGTGGGCAATGTCGTTTTTTAAAATGAAGTTTAAAAAACATCGTTTTTTTTTCATGAGAAAAAACGTTTTTTTTACAAGACAAAAAACGACCGTGTGGGACCTTCTCAATAGAGCTGGGGACCCAGCAATTCACCGGGGCCCCTCTCAGCAACATGGAGCTCCGCGTAGCGTGCAACCCCGGCCTGGTAGGCCATCGTCGGGGTCCGTTGAATGCGCACTCCCTGAAGGTGGGTGCCGCACCCGGAACCTGGGAAGAACCACACCAAATGGCGTCCGCCACAGATATACTGTCCCCCAGCATGCCCCGCGAGGGAAAACTCCTCTAACTGGCCGCTGGGGAAAAGTGGCTCTGCCAGAACTCCTCTAGCACCACCTGTCGCTCAGGGGTGGAATCAGCACCCCTGGAGCGCAGACTGACCTACAGGACAGTTCAGGAATGACAGCAGCCCAGAATTTTGCAAATTGTGAATGGGAGCAAAATAACTCTCCCACTCCCCACCAACTCCAGCGTAGTGCCCACACTGAAAGTAAGGGGGCGCTATACTTGTTCAAATAAACAGTTCTTATTCTTGTTTACTCCAAAACTGGTGTTGCCTGGTTCTTGGGGTGACTATAGCTAGATTCACAGGTCTTGTGTTCCAGAGCTTGGGAAGCGATTCCGTCACATGTATCAAGCCCAACCCTTGAAAAGAAAAAAAACCCCACCCTAATCCCCCCTCCACCAAATCATTTGGACCACAAAGCAAGGTCCATAAAGACATGGGTGAGCGAGTTTGGGGTGGAGGAACTTGACTGGTCTGCTGCACGATAGGACACCTTTGGGATGAATTACAGAGGGGACTGCGAGCCAGGCCTTCTCTGGAAGAATGGTCAAACCAAACATTCCCATAGACACACTCCTAAACATTGTGAACAACCTTGCCATAGACTCACCCCTAAACCTTGTGGACAACCTTCCCATAGACACACCCCTAAACCTTGTGAACAGCCTTTCATAGACACACCCCTAAACCTTGTGGACGGCCTTCCCATAGACACACCTCTAAACCTTGTGGACGGCCCTCCCATAGACACACCCCTAAACCTTGTGGAGGGCCCTCCCATAGACACACCCCTAAACCTTGTGGACGGCCCTCCCATAGACACACCCCTAAATCTTGTGGAGGGCCCTCCCATAGACACACCCCTAAACCTTGTGGACGGCCCTCCCATAGACACACCCCTAAACCTTGTGGACGGCCTTCCCAGAAGAGGTGAAGCTGTTATAGCTGCAAAAAAGCCAACTTAATATTCGGGGGTTCACCCAAATTTTTTTTTTTAACATTACATTCAGCTGAGTTGTCAGAATGACAATCGGATGTTTTTTTATTTTTTATCCCCGTACATACCGTATTTTCACCGCCGCTTCCAGGTATGTCTTCTGCGGGACTGGGCGTTCCTAACTGATTGACAGGCTTCCGACCGTCGCATAGAGCGCGTCACGAGTTGCCGAACGTCGGTGCGCAGGTGCCGTATAGAGCCGACTCGCTGTCCGGCTTCTTTCGGCAACTCGTGACGCGCAGTATGCGACGGTCGGAAGCCTGTCAATCAATTAGGAACGCCCAGTCCCGCAGAAGACATACCCGGAAGCGGCGGTGAAAATACGGTATGTACGGGGATAAAATAAAAAAAAAACAGCCGATTGTCATTCTGACAACTCAGCTGAATGTAATGTTAATTATTTTTTTTTGGGTGAACCCCCGCTTTAATTTTGAACCCTCCGGACTAAGACTGGGGTGTCATTAAAGTTCAAGTGTGCGTCCCAATCCTTTTTTTTTTTTTTTTTTTTTTAATGTTTAACATTCTTTTATTTTCTTAATAGGTAGGCAATTACATATTACAACTCTCAGAGAAAAAAAACATTGCAACTTAATACACATATAATATACATATATATAACATATATTTCGTACATCTCTTACCTATTATCTAACCCCCTAAATTCCACCCTTACCCCCCAAAAAAAAAGAAAAAGAGGAAAAACCCCCTCCCCTCTCCTCACCATCCCCCCCCCCATACCCTAACCAATCCCCTGACGGGATGTCTGCCCCTTATCTGTTTTATGCCGGTCCCTTTCCAGGTCTCCTTATTTTACTTAAATTTTCAGGACAAATACCGATCTCTTTTCATGTTTCCTAATTTACTTCAGTTTCCACAAAACTTCCCCCCTCCTCTGAGGACAAAAAAGAATTCCAGGGTGTCCATATCTTTAAATACTTTTCTTGTTGTTGACGTGAGGTAAGAACCAATTCTTCCAACCTACTAATCTCCTTCACCTTACGTGTCCACATTTGTGTTGTTGGAGATATTGTAGATTTCCATCTCAGTGGTATACATGCTTTTGCAGCATCCAACAAATGACAAATGAGTGACTCTTTATATTTTTTCTCCGGCATGTCGTTCATATGGAAAAGACATAATATGGGATCTTCTACCATCTTTAGATCTGTAAAACGTTGAATAATTTGTCTAATTTCTGTCCAAAAGATCTTTAGCTCGGGACAGTCCCAGAAGATGTGCAGCATAGTACCTCTTTCTCTCTGACATCTCCAGCATATGTCTGGAACGTCTGGAAAATTTGTATTGAGTTTTACTGGGGTTTTATACCATCTAAAGAATATTTTAAAATTAGTTTCTTGTATTCTTGTACATCTTGATGTTTCGTGCACCATTCTACACATCCTCTGTTGCTGTTCCCGATCAAAAATCTTCCCAGTTTCTCTTTCCCATTCCCGAATACATCTCAGAGACAATCCTTCTGGTTGCATTATCAGTAGTTCATAGCACATTGATAGTGCATGATCCACTACTCCATTTCCATTACATAATTTCTCAAAGCCAGTGAGAGGTCTGAGATACCTTTCTGGGTCTGGTAATGTATCAAAAAAATTAGCAATTTGAAGTGCGTTCCAGAACTTAAGTTCAAATCTGCCCCCTTCTTCAGTCATCTCCTCAATTGTTGGCCAAGTTCTATTTTGAATGAAACTGGAGGCATAAATGCATCCAGCGTCAGTCAAACGTCGAAAGTCCCTTCCTTCACACCCTGGTTGAAACATAGGATTACCCAAAACCGGATATAACGGTGAAGTTTCAGGCACTATCCCTAAAGTGGGAAACAGTGTCGAGCAAAGTTTAATCGTATGTCCAATCACCAGGTGCTCCTTCACTTCTCTGGGCAGTGTCTTGTAACACCATGGGGTTCTATTTAATGGGATCTGTATCTGCGCTTGTTCTATTTGTACCAATTGTTTAGTTTCCCTGTGTCTATTCCAATCTATGATTCTATTCAAATGTATTGCCCCAATACTTTTGACAATATGGTGTATCACAGCATGGATACATCCAGGTGAGTCATATCTGCTCAGGTTCTGGATTGATTTTTAATCTTCGGTACGGAAACTTCTGATTTTGTAAATAAGAATTGCGAGTCGATAAAAGTGGGAGTGATGGGACGTTTGTGGTGATTCTTCTCCGGCCTCGGACACTCGGGATCGCTCTTCTCACTCTTCACCTGAATAAAATGATTTCCTGACTTTCATGGGAAAGAATTACACCGGATAAGTTTATTACGTCTCCCGAGTGAGCGCCGCGCGCCGGACTCGCCGCAGCTTCACTTCCCATCTTTTATGACTAAAACTTCAGGATTTTTCGATTTAACAGGAAACATAAAAGAAATGAAGAGGCTGCTAAACCCGAAGGTCGCCTGACGCGCGGCTCGTCCTCCCAGATGGATGAGAGTTTTCTGAATCTCCGGCCGGCAGAGACAACAAATACTAAAAACTGCCCAACGGAAAAAGAAGTCTTCTACCCGACTCATCCGTTTTATGTCTCTCCGCAGCGCAAGAGATTTCTAACCTTTGTTGTGTCCGGGAAAGTCCGAGGGGGGCCGAGATTCTGAAAGAGAAGACGTCAGAAACGTCTGTATCTAGAGAACCTTCCGGAGAACAAACTCTTCCTTCAATAGAGATAGAGAGAGACAGACAGAGACAGATAGACAGATAGAGAGATAGACAGAGACAGACACAGAGAGAGAGACAGACAGACAGACAGACACAGAGACAGAGAGAGAGACAGATAGACAGAGACAGACTGACAGATAGAGAGAGAGAGAGACAGACAGACAGAGACAGATAGACAGAGACAGAGACAGAGACAGACAGACAGAGACAGATAGACAGAGACGGATAGACAGAGACAGAGACGGATAGACAGAGACAGATAGACAGAGACAGAGACAGACAGACAGAGACAGATAGACAGAGACGGATAGACAGAGACAGATAGAGAGATAGACAGAGACGGATAGACAGAGACAGATAGAGAGATAGACAGAGACGGATAGGCAGAGACAGATAGAGAGATAGACAGAGACGGATAGGCAGAGACGGATAGACAGAGACGGATAGGCAGAGACAGAGATAGATAGATAGATAGATAGATAGACAGACAGGGACAGAGATACAGATAGATAGATAGATAGATAGATAGATAGATAGATAGATAGACAGAGACAGATAGATAGATAGACAGAGAGATAGATAGATAGATAGATAGATAGATAGAGACAGATAGATAGATAGATAGATAGATAGATAGATAGATAGATAGATAAACAGACTATCTATCTATCTATCTATCTATCTATCTATCTATCTATCTATCTATCTATCTCTCTGTCTATCTATCTATCTGTCTCTGTCTATCTATCTATCTATCTATCTATCTATCTATCTATCTATCTATCTATCTATCTATCTATCTATCTGTCTATCTGTGTCTCTGTCTGTCTATCTATCTATCTATCTATCTATCTATCTATCTAGTAAATCCTCCCAGTCAGTTCAATCAATGTCACCCACTGACAGCGGAGCGTACCTGTCATACGGTGCGGAGACCGGATCCTCCGTGGTTCGTCTAGGCCTCCCGGACAACCTCTGGTTCTAGGTTCTCCAGAGCCAATTCCCACCGCACAGCTCCTAGCTTGGCATCCTTTCAGCAACAGTTTGGGATCCAGCAAGCCGCTGGGGTCCCTCTCTAATTAAGGTGCATGATGCATGACCTCGGCATGGCAGGACGCGGTGGCGGGGCCCATTGATGCGCGTACCCTGAAGGTGGGTACCACACCTGGAACTCGGGCCCCGCAAGAACAACCCGCCAAAAGCGGCCGCCACAGATATATCCCACCTCCCAGGATGCCCAACGAGGGAAAAACTCCCCTGATTGGCTGCTGAAAGGAGGTGGATCCCCCAGAACCCCTCTAGCGCCAACTGCCGCCCAGGGGTGTCAACGCAACCCCTGCGCGCAGACTGACCTACAGGACAGATTCTGGAATTGGCAGCAGCCTAAATTTCCATAATTCGTGAATGGGAGTGATTAAGCCTCTCATTCTCCACTAATTTTAGTGTAACGCCCGTACTGAAAGCAGGGGGGCGCTACAACATAAAAAAAAAAATTTCCTCAGTTTAGGCCGATACGTATTCTTCTACATATTATTGGTAAAAAAAATCGCAATAAGCGTTTATCGATTGGTTTGCGCAAAATTTATATCGTCTACAAAATAGGGGAATGCCATTTTTATAATATTTTTTTTCTAATAATGACGGCGATCAGCGATTTTTATTGTGACTGCGACATTACGGCGGACACATCGGACACTTTTGACACCATTATAGGACCATTGTCATTTTTACAGCGATCAGTGCTATAAAAATGCACTGATTACTGTGTAAATGAAACTGCCAGTGAAGGGGTTAAGTGTTCCCTAGGGAGTGATTCTAACTGTGGGGGAGCGTGGCTGGGTGTGTGACATCACTGATCGTCGTTCCCTAACACAGAGAACAGACGATCAGTGACAGGCTCACTAGGAAGAACGGGGAGTTGTTCTGTTTACCTTGTTTTACCTCTCCCCGTTCTTCCTCTCTGTGACCCGATCGTGTGACACCAGCGGCGATCGGGTCCTCTGTTCCCCCTGCTTGTGATTGGAGAAATCATAAATCCCGCCTCTTGTGTCCAATCACTGTGCTGTGATTCGTTACAGCACAAGCTGATTTTTGGGAGGGGAGGGTGTCCCTGAATGGTGGTTTGGAAATGTGGTCACCCTACACAGGGGGTCTCACCGATCACAGAAGGATGGAAGGCGATCACCTCTATGTAGGGGGATGGTAACCACACAGAACATATCCGAGTCTTGTGTGCAGAGAGAGAAAGAGGAAAATACATCTTCTGAGGGAGATCAAAGTCTGAAGGACGAAACGCGTAAGGACGGCAATGCAGCAATTTTTCAACCTGACTTTCCTAAATCCTAAATTGTCCAGCCTGTGGCAGAGGCCTGGAGGCAGGTCTGTGGCAGAGGCCCGGAGGCAGGTCTGTGGCAGAGGCCCTGAGGCAGGTCTGTGGCAGAGGCCCTGAGGCAGGCCTGTGGCAGAGGCCCTGAGGCAGGACTGTGGCAGAGGCCAGGAGGCAGGTCTGTGGCAGAGGCCCTGAGGCAGGTCTGTGGCAGAGGCCCTGAGGCAGGCCTGTGGCAGAGGCCCTGAGGAAGGTCTGTGGCAGAGGCCAGGAGGCAGGCCTGTGGCAGAGGCCCTGAGGCAGGCCTGTGGCAGAGGCCCTGAGGCAGGTCTGTGGCAGAGGCCCTGAGGCAGGTCTGTGGCAGAGGCCCTGAGGCAGGTCTGTGGCAGAGGCCCGGAGGCAGGTCTGTGGCAGAGGCCCGGAGGCAGGTCTGTAGTAGAGAACCTGAGGCAGGCCTGTGGCAGAGGCCCGGAGGCAGGTCTGTGGTAGAGAACCTGAGGCAGGCCTGTGGCAGAGGCCCTGAGGCAGGTCTGTGGCAGAGGCCCTGAGGAAGGCCTGTGGCAGAGGCCCTGAGGCAGGTCTGTGGCAGAGGCCCGGAGGCAGGTCTGTGGTAGAGAACCTGAGTCCGGCCTGTGGCAGAGGCCCGGAGGCAGGTCTGTGGCAGAGGCCTGTATCCTCCCAGTGACTTTTGCAAGTGGCGCTCCGGCTGCCAGGCCTGAGATAACTGCCTGTCCGGGGGGCACTTTACCCACCCTGATTGGGTGGCAACAAATTGATCTGCGCCATTGCTGAGAGCAGGCTTGCTCTCTCCTAACATCCGGAGGCCTGATACTAAAGTTCCTCTACACTCATCAGCCTTTTCCTGTTGTGTGCCCTGTTGATGTCGGCCAGTTTGGGCCTTGGAATAAAACTTTGAAACTGAATTTGTGCCTGGACACTCGTTCTTTATTCACTCACAGAAGTCACCCCTAGACCAAGTCAAGAAGGTAACTTAGAAAGCCGATCCTGAATTAAACAGCGGCTCCTCCGGGGGTAGCGCTACAATGTATTTTTGGGAGATATTTATTATATCAAAAAGGAAAAAATGTTGAATTTTTTTCACAATTGTCGCTCTATTTTTTTGTTTATAGCGCAAAAAATAAAAATCGCAGAGGTGATCAAATACCACCAAAAGAAATATATATTTGTGGGGGGAAAAGGACGCCAATTTTGTTTGGGAGCCACGTCGCACGGCCGCGCAATTATCAGTTAAAGCGGCGCAGTGTGCCGAATCGCAAAAAAGGGGCAAGGTCCTTTACCTGCATACTGGTCCAGGCCTGAAGTGGTTAAAGTAAAAAAAAATTAAAAAAAACACAGAAAGTTCTGCCTGGAAGCACTTTTAATAATAATTTGCGGGTGAAAATGTCCGAAGTTTCATTTTTCTGTATTTTCTGCGACTTTGAAGATCCGGCGATTGGCTCCTGGAAAGTGACGTCTGTAGCTGGCCAGCTAGAACCTGTCCTAGGTAGCTAATATAACCTACATGTATATACAGCTAAACCTGCTAAGAACCTAAATGTGATGCACATGTTTATATGTGAGAGACAAAAGCAAAGTTATTCACCTTGGCCCAGATTCTCATACATTAACGTTGCTCCTGGGCAGCGTAACGTATGTGCTTTACGTTACACCGCCGCAGGTTTACAGCGTTAGTGCCTGATTCTCAGAACACTTACCTGTAAACTTGCGGCGGTGTATCGTAAAAGCGCTCGGCGCAAGCACGCCCAGTTCAAATGGGGCGGGCACCATTTAAATTAGGCGCGCTCCCGCGCCGAGCGTACTGCGCATGCTCCGTCGGGTAAATTACCCGACGTGCATTGCGCTAAATGACGTCGCACCGACGTCATTTGCTTAGACGTTAACGTAAATTGCGTCCAGCGCCATTCACGGACGTCTTACGCAAACGACGTAGATTTTTTAAATCTCGACGCGGGAACGACGGCCATACTTAACATTGGCTGCGCCTCATAAACCCAGGGGCAACTTTACGCATCGGAAAGGCTACGGAAACTACGTAAATTCTCTGCGTCGAGAGCGCGTACTTTCGGGAAATGTCGTAATTTGCTCATTTACATAAGCGACGGGGAAAACGACGTCGGCGACACCTAGCGGCCGGAAAAAAATTGCATTTAAGATCTGACAGCGTAAGAGGCTTACGCCTGTCAGATCTAATGGGTATCTATGCGTAACTGATTCTAAGAATCAGTCGCATAGATACCCGGGGCCAGATTAGGACTTACGACGGTGCAAATGGTGTTGCGCCGTCGTAACGCCTTTGAGAATCTGGGCCTGTGATTTTATGCTTGAATGTCATAAGATAGTTGTATGTTGTGTTCACAGAAGCAAAAGAAAAAATATGCCTTTAAGAATCGTTTATTTATATGACAGTGAAGGTAAGCTCAAATTACACAGTAGATTCATGCCAGAAAGCATAGAGTTAAGCTTTTGTGACTCATCAGGAGTCTTTGCCCAATCACAGCTAATCTCACATTGAGCAGAGTCTTGACCTATCACAGCTACCTTTGCATCCATTCTGTCTGGGAGGTTCCTAATACTGTACATGCGCTGAAAATTCATTCCACATGAAGACAGAGAGCAGAGCAGACATACAGGGCCAGATTCACATAGAGATACGACGGTGAATCTCCTGATACGCTGTCGTATCTCAGAGTTGCGCCGGTCGTATCTATGCGCCTGATTCATAGAATCAGTTACGCATAGATATGCCTAAGATCCGACAGGTGTAACTGTGTTACACCGTCGGATCTTAACTGCAATTTTAAAATGGTCGCTGGGGGCGTTCTCGCTGATTTACGCCGAGAATATGTAAATCAGCGAGATACGCCAATTCACGAACATATGCGGGCCCGACGCAGTCACTTTACGCCGTTTACGTAAGGGTTTTCCCGGTGTATAGTTACCCCTGCTTCTATGAGGCGCAGCCAATGTTAAGTATGGCCGTCGTTCCTGCGACGAAATTTGAATCTTTTACGTCGTTTGTGCAAGTCGATCGCGAATACGGATGGACGTTGTGACGGTATTGGTATGATATCCCCGTCAAAGTCTTCCCTTCTTCCCATAAAGATAATCACCCCAATATTCCACGAGGAGGGATATTCCTGGGATCGCCCAATAAGCCACACATGCCAAGCTTACTGCTGGAACAACACACTTTAATGCCAGCATTCAGCTGGTTATATGCAGGTTACAAGCTGTTAATGACGATCTCCGCCCCCCTCACACAGTGGGGGGTCTTCAATACAGATCCTTGGAAACAATGATATCTCCTTGAACTAATCAGTCTCTAGACCCTCTGGCACCGAACCTGTCAGACACATTTCTTTAGATACTGACATCAGTGGGGGTAATTATTACAATGAAGCAATCAGAATAATTAACATGCCACTTATCTAATCATTTAGCCTGATGATACAATACACATCTTTTAAGGGTAAACACAGATCTCCTTCACACAACACAATAGACCAATTAACGTTTAGAATAGTGAGGGGACATTAGCACTTCAACAGGCTGTTTAGCAGAGGACTGAATCACACATTAAATGACTTTCTACCTCTAACACAGCATCAAACAAGCAGGGAGAATTACAATGAGACATATAGGCAAATGCATCACAATGGCCCCCCTTTTTCTCCCTGCTCCGGCAAACCCGGTTGGACCTTCCCTGGTCCAGTAGGGTTGACGGGTTCAGAGCTTTTAGTCCGAGGTTAACTCCGTTTGGCGTGACTGACCTCCCTTGGCAACTGCTTCCGACTTAGGTATGCCACCGGGTCGTCAGATCACACGCCGTTCAGTCCCCAAGTATTTGTGCGATCTGCAGAGTCACCAGCAGTCAGTGTGAAGACGGCGAATAGGTCTGTGCGCCGCCGTCTAGGTGTCCCGCTATGGGAGGGGCAGGTTATGGCTCTGAAGTGACAATCACAGGAGATTAAAAAAAAAAGGGAAAAAGTTATATTTGTTGAGATGCTGTAAAACTGGGGCTCAGAGTTTGGGGGGGAGGGAATCAGTGCCCCATAGGGTCAGCCACCCTCTGCTCCCTCCGCAGCCGCCGGTTCTCCTCTTTGAGCTTTTCCAGCTCCATCTCCAGTTCATGGAGCCTGGGGGGGTCAGCCCGCTGTGACCTCAGGTGGTTTTTCTCCTCCTCCATGCAGCTTATGCACTCCTCCAGCTCCATGTACTCACGGATCAGATCCTGCTTGCTCATGTCCTGCAGGCTCTCCACGTGGTCCTTCATCATCAGGAACTGGGTGGTGGTGTAAGGGGCCACCGGTGGGCCCTTGGCGAACATTTCGGCCCGCATCTGGGACGCCCGCTGCGACTCCCTCTCCTCCAGTCGCTTCTTCTCCTCCCAGGTCAGCTTGTTATACGGCTTCCAGGACCTCTTCTTCTTGGAGGGTAGCCGGCGGTGCCTCTTTCTGCCCAGCTCCCTCCAGGGCCCCTCTGGCTCATGGCTGTCACCCATGACCAGCTGACAATGGTGTTCCCTGTTGTCCGTAATACCAGATTGTACCGTGAGGACTTCGTAAAGGGTGTCCAATGGTTCTTCCTGACCCAGCTCCTGGAGATCCCAAGCCGAGTCTACACAATGGGCTGCTGCTGGTGGGCGGTACCCAGGTTGAGACCAATATGACCTGGTGTTGTCATTCAGGGGGCAATTCTGCTTGAAGTGACCCAGCTGTTTGCACCGGAAGCAGCGTTGTTCGTTGTCCTCCTGGCGTGGATAGCGAGGGCTAGATGTCATCGGTCTGTTATGAGGTTGGTATCTAGCGGCTGGTGGGTGTGAGGGCGCCGTTGGTCGTGGAGGTTGTACCCGTGGTGTGACCTGGTTTGTCTTGCGAGTATCTGCATATTCATCCGCCAACTTCGCGGCCTCTGGTAGAGTCATGGGCCTGCGATCTCTCACCCAGTCTTTGACGTCCGTCTGGATGTGATTGTAAAATTGCTCCAGGAGCATTAGTTGCAAAATGTCCTCTGCGGTGGTGGCCTGGCTGCTGTTAACCCAGTTAGAGGCAGACAGGGATAACTG
Organism: Rana temporaria; assembly: GCF_905171775.1. NCBI lineage: Eukaryota > Metazoa > Chordata > Amphibia > Anura > Ranidae > Rana > Rana temporaria. The sequence goes on along the minus strand of NC_053491.1, from coordinate 1,183,440 downwards.
GCATGCCCATTCCGCGTAAGAGTCTTCCGTGGTTTTGCGTGAGTCCCTGAACTTCTGTCGGTGGGACTCTGGGGTTACTGCATAACGAGCCAGGAGCACTTCTTTAACCCGGGCGTAGCTATGGATATCCTGATCTGGCACGGTCCGGAAAGCATCAGAAGCTTTGCCTGACAGTTTGCCTGACAATATTGCAACCCACTCTCTTCTAGCTATTCGGTGCAGGTTACATTGTCGCTCAAAGTCTGCCAGGTAGTTATCAATCTCACAGTCCTTTTCATCAAAAGCTTTAAAAGCGCTAAACGGAATCTTCCTTGCGTCTGCTGTGCTGTACTCACTGTTTGGAGAATGTGCGGCTGCTTGTTGGACTGCTGCCAGTTTTAACTGTAGTTCTGCGTCCCTTATTTGTTTAGCCTCCTGTAGTTCTGCGTCCCTTATTTGTTTATCCTTCTGTAGTTCTGCGTCTCTTATTTGTTTAGCCTCCTGTAGTTCTGCGTCTCTTATTTGTTTATCATTCTGTAGCTCTGCGTTTACTAACAGGTCCATCACTTTCAGCACCACATCCGGCGTTGGGTTCGGGCCGAACCATGCTAGCTTCTCTCTCATTAGCTTGTTGGCTGGCGATTCCTCCTCCTGAATCACTGGTGTCTCCATCTCTTGTACTGCTGGCGTTGCTGCAACCACGTTCTCCTGGTCTAGCTCCATTGATTCTGCTATGATGACCCGCTTGGTTTTGTTGCTAGCAATCCTTCCACGAACTTCCAGTAGTTCTTCCAGTGTCTGCTTGGACTCCAGGTGTAAAGGAAAGTAGAAGGGAAAATCCCGCTGCTGCCAACCATTTGTGACGGTATTAGAATGATATCCCTGTCAAAGTCTTCCCTTCTTCCCATAAAGATAATCACCCCAATATTCCACGAGGAGGGATATTCCTGGGATCGCCCAATAAGCCACACATGCCAAGCTTACTGCTGGAACAACACACTTTAATGCCAGCATTCAGCTGGTTATATGCAGGTTACAAGCTGTTAATGACGATCTCTGCCCCCCCTCACACAGTGGGGGGTCTTCAATACAGATCCTTGGAAACAATGATATCTCCTTGAACTAATCAGTCTCTAGACCCTCTGGCACCGAACCTGTCAGACACATTTCTTTAGATACTGACATCAGTGGGGGTAATTATTACAATGAAGCAATCAGAATAATTAACATGCCACTTCTCTAATCATTTAGCTTGATGATACAATACACATCTTTTAAGGGTAAACACAGATCTCTTTCACACAACACAATAGATCAATTAACCTTTAGAATAGTGAGGGGACATTAGCACTTCAACAGGCTGTTTAGCAGAGGACTGAATCACACATTAAATGACTTTCTACCTCTAACACAGCATCAAACAAGCAGGGAGAATTACAATGAGACATATAGGCAAATGCATCACAGACGTAATTTACGCAAACGTCGAAACCAATGACGTCCTTGCGACGTCATTTGGAGCAATGCACGCTGGGAAAATTTCCGGACGGCGCATGCGCTATTCGATCGGCGCGGGGACGCGCCTGATTTGAATAGTACACTCCCCCTAGCCGCGGAATTTGAATTCCGCCGGGGGATTTACGATACGCCGCCGCAAGTTTTGAGGTAAGTGTTTTGTGAATTACCCACTTGCCTCAAAAACTTGCGGCGGCGGATCTTAAATCACATAGATCACGCGGATCTAAAGATCCGCTGACCTATGTGAATCTGGCCCACAGAGTTCAGTTTTATGGAAGCAAGGGCCTAAATAGG